>NC_037677.1:25358118-25368090 GCF_003255815.1 Theropithecus gelada | reverse complement strand
ATATATATATATATATATATATATATATACACACACACACACACAGACGCATATATATATTTTAATACTCCACAGACATTATTACATGAGGCAGTTTCCCAAGATGATTTTAAACAAATATCTTTTATACTAGGTTTTTTTTTTTTTCTGGAAACAATTTTAATATGTTGTTTCTTATCTTACCTTCAAGAAACTTCTGAATGAGTGATATTCGATTTGACTTATGGTACTTTTGGGAAATAAAATATAGCTACATGTAAGAATTTCTAACTCAGACTTCAGATCTTAATAGGAAATGGCCCCAGATACTTTCTGGTGTTTCGGAAGTATGGTGTAAACAGCATTTTGATCCGTGTGCAGTCTGTGGGCAGCGACACCAGCCTCTCAGCCTGCTATTATGACGAGGCTCTTGAAGAAACTACCCTCTTTCTAAGAACTGGAAGGACTCAAATAACAAAGAGACAATAGAGGTTTGGGCAGTGATGGAAAGAAGAAATGACAGTGCCTAACCGAGCAGATGAATGCGGTGGAACAGTCTTGTTCATACATTGCCATTATATCTAGGGCAGGTGAATGAACATTTTCTGTGTCTGGGCTTAGGTGCACATGGCAAATAGGTATCTGCGTTGTATTCAGAAAAGGGGCTGAAAGAATCTTTATTTTTCTGTGTCGGTCATCTCTTTCTTGCTGTAAAATGAAATTGTTTAAAGCTTACATTTTGACATTAGTGTTGAAATTCTGTGGGGAAAAAGTGTCAATGATAGAACATAGCTAGTTACTTTAAACTCACTAAGGGAAAAGAGATGATAAGATTAGTAGCATCAGAAAGATCAGTGGTAGAATAAGGGACTAAGATATATTAATGTGAATGGCAACTGTGTATGTGTGTGTGTGTGTGTGTGTGTGTGTGTGTGTGTGTGTTGCTTACTTATTTTATTTGTCAGTTTAGTATAATTTTCTCCCACAAGGTCTGACTTTGAGTACCAGTGCAGGAAAAAACCCAGTATGTATTTAATGCCGTGTCTTTACTCATTAGCAAAATAACAGTTAAAAACCAAAACAAAATAAATCTGTGTTGGTGACAGATTCTAGGAAGATCTCTCCTTAGTTAAGAACACCCGCATCAAAGGCTGGGTTTGTTTTAAATTGTGAATTATACAATCTTAACCATCATGCTGCTTTAGTCTATCAGATTCTGGAGTCTCCAAATGCTACTTTTTATTGTAAGTGTGACCTTGGAAATCACACTGAAGACTTGAAAACATCCCTCCAGTGATGTCCCCTTACCTTCCCCCACATCCTAAGAGCGAGTCGCCTTAGGCTGCTCCCCGTCTTTTATAGTAGGATTCCCAAGTTGTCTGATCGTAAGGGTTCGTTCTAGTTGTGGTTTTAAAACAAATTTTCCCACTCTATATTGGGATCATTGTGTCATTTTTCTTCTTGGGCTCTATTTAGAGCCGAGGATGAAATACATGATCCTGGTTCTTTTTAAATCTCCGTTTTGGAAAGTCAGTCATAGCTTGGCAAACCAACATAAGAATTCTGCCAAGACTTCCAACATCTAAGTCACCTGTGTTGATAGAGACATTCAACCTCAGATTACCAATTCTGTCATAACCGAATGTTTGTATTCAGTGCCACTGTGGACAACTCAGGTTGACGGTGACTCTTTTGATGACCCTTTTGGATGATGGCAAGATTATTTTGAAGTGGACAGGGCAGGGAAGACACACAGGATTAGCTCCAGATCCAGGATGCTGACTGTTCATGGCAAGCATCCATCCTCATTGGCTGAAGTCCCATTCTGGTTGGTTGGTGTCCATGCCATACTGGATATTAGCTGTCAAGTATTTCGACTATCACCGACATTTCCCACATGAATGCCCAATATAATGTATTAGACTTACTTTAAGTTAATTGTTATATTTCTTTCTAATCTCATCTACACTTACCACTAGAAAATCTAATGAGATATTCTTTCTAATTAGATCTTTAAGTGTTTCATTTTAAAGGTTATTTTTATATCTTCTAACCATTTTTTGCACATCACCAAGCATGTTTTTAAAATACCTATGTAAATACCTTTGCTGTTTTCAAAGACATGTACTCAACTTTTTATGAATTTAAATAAATTTTACATTTTCTTTTTACTAATATTCTTTATCCTTCTGGACAGTTCTATACTCCCTAGAATATTTTATTTTATTTTATTTTACTTTATTTTATTTGAGACAGAGAGTCTTGCTGTGTCACCCAGGTTGGAGTACTGTGGTGCATTCTTGGCTCACTGCAACTCCTGCCTCCCAGGCTCAAGCAATTCTTGTGCCTCAGTCTCCTGAGTAGCTGGATTGCAGGCACATGCACCACACCTGGCTAATTTTTGTATTTTTTTTTTTTATACTTATACATGTATTTTATTCTATAAAATAGGTGAGTTCTGGGAGGAAAAAGAGTATCTGTGAATTGATTTTTATAAATTTTCAATTCCAGTAAATAACTTTAAAATAAAGGAACTATCATGATTCTTGAGTAATGCATAATAATTTTGTGGTGGTAAAATTTATTCCCTCATCCTGGATCTGCTTTCCATGTATAATTTAACTTTTATGTATATCCAGAGCTCTAAGTTTTTAAGATTTTTTTTTAAATTTATTTATTATTATTATACTTTAAGTTGTAGGGTACATGTGCATAACGTGCAGGTTTGTTACATATGTATACTTGTGCCATGTTGGTCTACTGCACCCATCAACTCGTCATTTACATCAGGTATAACTCCCAATGCAATCCCTCCCCCCTCCCCCCCTCCCCATGATAGGCCCCGGTGTGTGATGTTCCCCTTCCTGAGTCCAAGTGATCTCATTGTTCAGTTCCCACCTATGAGTGAGAACATGCGGTGTTTGGTTTTCTGTTCTTGTGATAGTTTGCTAAGAATGATGGTTTCCAGCTGCATCCATGTCCCTACAAAGGACGCAAACTCATCCTTTTTTATGGCTGCATAGTATTCCATGGTGTATATGTGCCACATTTTCTTAATCCAATCTGTCACTGATGGACATTTGGGTTGATTCCAAGTCTTTGCTATTGTGAATAGTGCCGCAATAAACATACGTGTGCATGTGTCTTTATAGCAGCATAATTTATAATCCTTCGGGTATATCCCCAGTAATGGGATGGCTGGGTCATATGGTACATCTAGTTCTAGATCCCTGAGGAATCGCCATACTGTTTTCCATAATGGTTGAACTAGTTTACAATCCCACCAACAGTGTAAAAGTGTTCCTATTTCTCCACATCCTCTCCAGCATCTGTTGTTTCCTGACTTTTGAATGATCGCCATTCTAACTGGTGTGAGATGGTAAGGTAAAACTACTTCACCTTCAAAACACTGCAGCATACCTTTTAGAAAATGCATTTATTTCCATATTCATTATGCCCAGGAGGGGACAGGGAGGTTAAAAGAACATAGGCTTAGGAGTTAGAGAACCCTGAGTTCAAATACTGACTTTATCACTTACTGCTCTAACTTATACATTATTCACCCCTGTTTGGCATTTGTTTCTCATCAATAAAAAGAGAAGAAAGCTACTTCCTTTCAGAATTATAATGGAGATTGTGATGTTAGCAGATTTCCAGATACAGGGCAGACGCTCGGTAAAAGACACCTCATATCAAAATAGCATCGTAGGTTTAGATAGCATTCTGCCTTTCAATCATAAAAACATTTCAAGTACATGGATATCAGTCTCCTTCTAGAAAACAGGAGGACTTTTAGGAGGCTTTCATTCTGATCACTCTCTCTGGTCTTTTATTGTTTCTGCCAGGTATTTTTATTTTATCTTACTTTTAACCTCCTTACATGATTTATTATGATTTATGCTTATTTAGATTTTCCAACATGTTTACCAATTTATTTTCTCACCATTACTTCTCACATTTCACTTTTTCCTTCTAGGTTTATTATCCTTCTTAGTGAAGTATATGTATTTTTATTTTGAAAAAAATTATAAGAAAGTTGCAAAGAAATGTAGAGGGAGGTCGCAGGCACTGTTTGCCTTCCCTCCCCCAGTTACATAACTATAGGGCAATAACAAAACCAGGTCACTGGCATTGCTGCAACCCACAGAGCTTATTCAGGTTGATACACATACACGTGTATTTGTATGTGTGTGTGCATTTGTTATTAATTTTATGTTGCTCTATCCAATTTTATCACATGTACAGCTGTGTGTAACTACTACCACAATTCAGATAATTGTATCATCATAACTAGGCCCCCAAGTGCTACCCCTTTGTATTCAAACTCCTCTCTCCCACCTATATCCCCAGTCCCTGGCATCTACTAATCTGTTCCCCATCTCTACAATTTTATCTCAACAGTGTTTTGTATCAATGGAATGGTACAGCATGTAACCTTTAGAGACTGGCTTTTTTTTTTTTCTTCGCTGAGCATAAATCCCTTGAGGTACATCCAAGTCATTGTGTATCGACAGTTTGTCCCTTGTTGTAGAGTAGTATTCCATGGTATGGATGTATCATAGCTTAACTATTCACCCACTGAAGGACAGACATTTGGGGAGTTTCTAGCTTTTGGCTCTTACAAACAAAGCTGCTAGTAATATTCATGTACAAGTTTCTGGGTGAATACAGTTTTCATTTGTCTGAGATAAATGCAAAAGACTGCATTTGCTGGGTCCTATGGCAAGTCCATTTTTAGTTTTCTTTGTTGTTTGTTTTGTTTTTGAGATGGAGTCTCATTCTGTTGCCTATCTTGGAGTGCAGTGGTGTGATCTCAGCTCACTGCAACCTCCACCTCCTGGGTTCAAGAGATTCTCCTGTCTCAGCCTCCTGAGTAGCTGGGATTATAGGCACACACCACCATGCCCAGTTAATTTTTGTATTTTTAGTAGAGACAGGGTTTCAACATGTTGGCTAGGATGGTCTCCATCTCCTAACCTTGTGATGTTCCCGCCTTGGCCTCCCAAAGTGCTGAGATTACAGGTGTGAGCCACCGAGTCCGGCCCATTTTTAGTTTTAAAAGGAACTGTAGGGGTGGGCTCAGTGGCTCATGCCTATAATCTCAGCACTTTGGGAGGCTGAAGCGGGAGGCTTCTCGCTTGACCCCAGAGTTCGAGACCAGCCTGGGGAGCATGGTGAAACCCTGTGTCTAAAATAAATACAAAAAATTAGATGGGCATGGTGGCATGTATCTTTAATTCCAGCTAGTCAGGAAGCTGAGGTGGGAGGATCACCTGAGCCTGGGAGATCAAGGCTGTGGTGGAACTGTGATTATGCCACTGCACTCCAACCTGGGCAACAGAGGGAGACCCTGTCTCAAAAAATAAAAAAGTAATAAAAGGAACTGCAAAACTACTTTCTAGAGTGGCTATTCCATTTTACATTCCCACCAGCCATGTATAAGTGATCCACTTTCTCTGAATCTCTGCCCGCATTGGGTGTTATCTCTATTTTTTTTTATTTGAACTATACTGATACATGTGTAGTGCTACCTCATTGTGGTTTTAATCTGCATTTTTCTAAAGGCTAATGATGTTGAACATATTTTCATGTGCTTATTTATCATCTGTACATTCTCTTTAGTGAAATGTCTCTTTCTGTAGTTCGTCCAATTTCTAACTGGATTGTTTGATTTTTTACTATTGAGTTTTAAGAGTTCTTTACATATACTAGATACTGGTCCTTCATCAGATGTGGTTTACAAATATTTCCTCTCAGTCTGTAGCTTGTCTTTTCATCCTCTTAAGGAGATCCAGGCCAGGCTCCATGGCTCATGCCTGTAATCCCAGCACTTTGGGAGGCCAAGGTGGGTGACTCACCTGAGGTCAGGAGTTTGAGACTAGCCTGGCCAACACGGTGAAATCCCGACTCTACTAAAAATACAAAAATTAGCAAGGCATGGTGGCGCATGTCTGTAATCCCAGCTACTTGGGAGGCTGAGGCAGGAGAACTGCTTGAACCTGGGAAGCAGAGGGTACAGTAAGCTGAGATCGTGCCACTACACTCCAGCCTGGGTGACAGAGTGAGATCCGATCTCAAAAAAAAAAAAAAAAAAAAAAATGGCCAGGCGCAGTGGTTTCACACCTGTAATCCCAGTACTTTGGGAGGCTGAGGTCAGGAGTTTGAGACCAACCTGACCAACATGGAGAAATCCCGTCTCTACTAAAACAAATACAACATTAGCTAGGCATGGTGGTGCATGCCTGTAATCCCAGTTACTAGGGGGGCTGAGGCAAGAGAATCGCTTGAACCAGGAAGGTGGAGGTTGCGGTGAGCTGAGATTGCGCCATTGAACTCCAGCCTGGGCAATGAAAACGAAACTCCGTGTCAAAAAATAATAAATAAATACATAAATAGAATAAGATCCAATTATCAATTTTTCCTTTTATGAATCATGTTTCTGCTGTCACATCTAAGAAATCTTCACAATGCTCCAGTTCCTGAATAATATCTTCTGTTTTTTATATGAAAGTTTTATGGTTTTCCATTTTACATTTAAATTCATGATCTATTTTGAGTTTCTTTTTGTATTAAGTGTGAGACTCAAGTTTAAGTTTTTGGGGGGAGCCTATGGCTATCCCACTGCTTTAGTACCATATGCCAAAAAAGCTATCTTTCCTCCATTGAATTGCTTTTACGATTTTGTAAAAATCAAGTGGGTGTATTGGGGTGGGTCTATTTCTGGGTTCTTTGTTCTGTTTCATTGACCTGTGTGTCTGCCAATACTACACAGTCCTGATTATTGTAGCTCTATAAGAAGCCTAAAAATCTGGTGGACTAATTCCTCCCACTTCATTTTTCTTTGTCAAAATAGTTTTAGCTATTCAATCTCCTTTGCCTTTTTATATAAATTTTAGAACAAGCTTGTTTATGTTTAGGAAAAAAAACCTTGCTGTGGTTTTTATAGGAATATTTTTAAACCTATAGATCTTTTGGGGGAGGGGTGACATCTTTATGTGGCTGAATCTTCCTATCTACGAAAATAGTATGTCTCTTCAGTTGTTAGGTCTTTGACTTCTTTCATGAGCATACTGTAATTTTCAACATACAGATCATATACATGTTTTGTTTTATTTATACCTAAGTATTTCATGTTCTCTGGAGCAACTGTAAATGGTACTGTGTTTTTTATTTTGGCTTCCATTTGCTCACTCTTAGTATATAGAAATGCAATGGATTTTGTATGTTGATCTTGAACTCACTTATTACTTCTAGGAGAGTTTTGTTTTGGTACATTCATTGGATTTCCTAGGTAGATAATGTCATTTACAAACAGAGACAGTTTTATTTCTTACTTTCCAAACTACATGCCTTTTATTTCTTTTTCCTGCCTATTGCAGTGGCTAGCATGTCCAGAATTATGTTAAGAGTGCGTAAGATCTGACACTCCTGGTTGTTCCCAATCTGAGAGGGAAAGTACGATGTTTGCTGTAGGTTTCTGGTAGATGCTCGTTATGAAGTGAGAAAGTTCACCTCTATTCCTAGTTTGCTAGGAGTTGTGTGTGTGTGTGTGTGTGTGTGTGTGTGTGTGTTTTTGAGATGGAGTCTCACTCTGTCACCCAGACTAGAGTGCGGTGGCGCCATCTCGGCTCACTGCCAGCTCCGCCTCCCGGGTTCACACCATTCTCCAGCCTCTGCCTCCCGAGAAGTTGGGACTACAGGCGCCTGCCACCACGCCTGGCTAATTTTTTGTATTTTCAGTAGAGACAGGGTTTCACTGTGTTAACCAGGATGGTCTCAATCTCCTGACCTCGTGATCTGCCCACCTCGGCCTCTCAAAGTGCTGAGATTACAGGCGTGAGCCAACGCGCCCACCCTTTTGTGTTTTTTTAATCATGAATTGTTGTTGGATTTTATCAAACATTTTTTAACTGTCAGTTGACACGATCATATGATTTTCCTTCTTCAGCCTGTTCATATGGTGGATTACTTTATAAATTTTCAAATATTGAACCAGCCGTGCATACCTGTAATAAATCTCACTTGGTTGTAATGTATTATTGCTTTTACACCTTGATGAATCTGATTTGCTTATATTGTATTAAGGATTTTTGTGCGAAATACGTATAGTAATAGTACTTTCAGTGAGTCTGTGAATTGTAAATACTCCTAATCTTGTTTATCTTAAAATGGGCTCTTTTTGCCCTCACTCGCAAATAAAGAACTTTGCTGGATAAAAAAAAAAAAATATATATATATAGGTTGATAGTAACTTTTTACCCTTGGATTTTGAAGCTATTACTCTTGCTTTCTGACTTCCTGACTCATAAAAGCATGCTGGTATGAAGTTTTCTTTTCTTTGTAAGTAACCTGTCATTTCTCTCCAGCTGCTTTTAAAATTTTCTTTTGATCTTTGATGTTTTGCAATTTCTCCTAAGTGGGTCTCTCTCTCTCTCTCTTTCTCTCTCTCTCTCTCTCTCTGTGTGTGTGTGTATGTGTGTGTGTGTGTGTGTGTATGTTTCTTGCTTGGAATTTTGTGTTATTTTTCAATCTTAAGCCTCAGGTTTGTCTTCAATTCTAGAAAAATTCTCATCTATGCTCTCATCCACTATTGTCTTTCCCCAATTTTTTTCTAGCCTTATCTTCCAGAATTCCTCTTAGACATAGGTGGCCCTGGTTGCTTTATCTTGTCTCTAAATTGCCCTTTCATGTTTTCTCTCCTCAGATTGTGAGATTTCCTCATATTTATATTCTGGTTGACTATTTCTCTCTTCAGCTGAATACTCTGGACTAGGGATTTCAATGATCCTGATTACTTTTATGTTAATGTATAGACTTGGTGTGATTGTGTATTGTTCACAAATACTCCAGGTCCACTGTTGGATTGCACTTTCTTGTCCCCTTTGGAGGTAATTATGGCTGACTTATTTTAACCAAAGCATCACTTCTTGCAGAAGCTTCATGAGCCAAGATTTCTTATGCTCCCTTTGTCCTGCTTCTGTGACATGTTGACATGGGGCCTCCATCAGCATGGGGACCCTGGGTGGTTATGACAAGCAGGAGCTCTTGCCAAGCTGCACTGGGCAAGTAACTTAAGCAAGAAATAAACAGTGGTTGTGATAAGTGCCATTGAGATTTGGGAATTGTTACTGCAGCATTAACTAGCCTATCCTGACTAATATACTGTGGGGAGTCCCCAAAATGCAGGTGGTATAAGTCCAGGTTTCATCCCTGTGCATGGTTCTTGTCTGGGGTTTTTGTTTCTCCCAGACAATTTTCCTTTTTCTGCCCCAATTCTCGGGTCAGCGGCAAACCTCTTTGCTGCTTTCCTGGGCTGTGATTAGAGTTTTATCTACCCATTTAAAAAAAATAAATGATCAGCTATTTGAACCTCCAGGCTATTTACACAGGGGCGACTAGTCCATCTATCTGTTCATTTGCCCGTTGCTACGTAAGTAGCAAAGTCCTAGTTCAAAGACTTGGTACCCAACTCTGAAATATCCATGTCCATTGTTATTTCCACTTTGATATTCTTCTTTACTTTTGGAATCTGGAGATTTCCTTTCCTTTCTTTCAAACTTGCCATGTATTATTATTATTTTTTGTTATTATTATATTTTATCCTGGGTCTCTATGTGTTTGTGGTGACAAGGGGTATAGTTAGCATCTAAGATCCCTCATGCTGCTATATTGCTAGAAATCTTCTGATACTCATTCTTTCCTATTAGCATAATTTCTATATTTTTTGGACTCTTTCTGAAGCATTATCCACATTCAACCTCACATTAACTCTCTCCATGCTGGAATACCTCAGTCACATTCTTAGATCTGATGGACCCAGGAACTGAAAGACAGAACTGAAAAGAACAATGCAATATAGAGTGGCCATTAGAATTTAGAGATGATCCAATCTGTCACTGATGGACATTTGGGTTGATTCCAAGTCTTTGCTATTGTGAATAGTGCTGCAATAAACATACGTGTGCATGTGTCTTTATAGCAGCATAATTTATA
>NC_037677.1:25228196-25328122 GCF_003255815.1 Theropithecus gelada | reverse complement strand
GCTGAGACAATGGGGTTTTCTAAATATACAATCATGTCATCTGCAAACTTTTCCTAACTGAATACCCCTGATTTCTTTCTCTTGCCTAATTGCCCTAGCCAGAACTTCCAACACTATGTTGAATAGGAGTGGTGAGAGAGGGCATCCCTGTCTTGTGCCAGTTTTCAAAGGGAATTTTTCCAGTTTTTGCCCATTCAGTATGATATTGGCTGTGGGTTTGTCATAAATAGCTCTTATTATTTTGAGGTACGTTCCATCAATACCGAATTTATTGAGCGTTTTTAGCATGAAGGGCTGTTGAATTTTGTCAAAAGCCTTTTCTGCATCTATTGAGATAATCATGTGGTTCTTGTCTTTGGTTCTGTTTATATGCTGGATTATGTTTATTGATTTGCGAATGTTGAACCAGCCTTGCATCCCAGGGATGAAGCCCACTTGATCATGGTGGATAAGCTTTTTGATGTGTTGTTGAATCCGGTTTGCCAGTATTTTATTGAGGATTTTTGCATCGATGTTCATCAGGGATATTGGTCTAAAATTCTCTTTTTTTGTTGTGTCTCTGCCAAGCTTTGGTATCAGGATGATGTTGGCCTCATAAAATGAGTTAGGGAGGATTCCCTCTTTTTCTATTGATTGGAATAGTTTCAGAAGGAATGGTACCAACTCCTCCTTGTACCTCTGGTAGAATTCAGCTGTGAATCCATCTGGTCCTGGACTTTTTTTGGTTGGTAGGCTATTAATTATTGCCTCAATTTCAGAGCCTGCTATTGGTCTATTCAGGGATTCAACTTCTTCCTGGTTTAGTCTTGGAAGAGTGTAAGTGTCCAGGAAATTATCCATTTCTTCTAGGTTTTCCAGTTTATTTGCGTAGAGGTGTTTATAGTATTCTCTGATGGTAGTTTGTATTTCTGTGGGGTCGGTGGTGATATCCCCTTTATCATTTTTAATTGCGTCGATTTGATTCTTCTCTCTTTTCTTCTTTATTAGTCTTGCTAGTGGTCTGTCAATTTTGTTGATCTTTTCAAAAAACCAACTCCTGGATTCATTGATTTTTTGGAGGGTTTTTTGTGTCTCTATCTCCTTCAGTTCTGCTCTGATCTTAGTTATTTCTTGCCTTCTGCTAGCTTTCGAATGTGTTTGCTCTTGCTTCTCTAGTTCTTTTAATTGCGATGTTAGAGTGTCAATTTTTGATCTTTCCTGCTTTCTCTTGTGGGCATTTAGTGCTATAAATTTCCCTCTACACACTGCTTTAAATGTGTCCCAGAGATTCTGGTATGTTGTATCTTTGTTCTCATTGGTTTCAAAGAACATCTTTATTTCTGCCTTCATTTCGTTATGTACCCAGTAGTCATTCAGGAGCAGATTGTTCAGTTTCCATGTAGTTGAGCGGTTTTGATTGAGTTTCTTAGTCCTGAGTTCTAGTTTGATTGCACTGTGGTCTGAGAGACAGTTTGTTATAATTTCTGTTCTTGTACATTTGCTGAGGAGTGCTTTACTTCCAATTATATGGTCAATTTTGGAGTAAGTACGATGTGGTGCTGAGAAGAATGTATATTCTGTTGATTTGGGGTGGAGAGTTCTATAGATGTCTATTAGGTCTGCTTGCTGCAGAGATGAGTTCAATTCCTGGATATCCTTGTTAACTTTCTGTCTGGTTGATCTGTCTAATGTTGACAGTGGAGTGTTGAAGTCTCCCATTATTATTGTATGGAAGTCTAAGTCTCTTTGTAAGTCTCTAAGGACTTGCTTTATGAATCTGGGGGCTCCTGTATTGGGTGCATATATATTTAGGATAGTTAGCTCTTCCTGTTGAATTGATCCCTTTACCATTATGTAATGGCCTTCTTTGTCTCTTTTGATCTTTGATGGTTTAAAGTCTGTTTTATCAGAGACTAGGATTGCAACCCCCGCTTTTTTTTGTTCTCCATTTGCTTGGTAAATCTTCCTCCATCCCTTTATTTTGAGCCTATGTATGTCTCTGCGTGTGAGATGGGTCTCCTGAATACAGCAGACTGATGGGTCTTGACTCTTTATCCAGTTTGCCAGTCTGTGTCTTTTCATTGGAGCATTTAGTCCATTTACATTTAAGGTTAAGATTGTTATGTGTGAACTTGATCCTGCCATTATGATATTAACTGGTTATTTTGCTCGTTAGTTGATGCAGTTTCTTCCTAGCCTCGATGGTCTTTACATTTTGGCATATTTTTGCAATGGCTGGTACCGGCTGTTCCTTTCCATGTTGAGTGCTTCCTTCAGGGTCTCTTGTAAGGCAGGCCTAGTGGTGACAAAATCTCTAAGCATTTGCTTATCTGTAAAGGATTTTATTTCTCCTTCACTTATGAAACTTAGTTTGGCTGGATATGAAATTCTGGGTTGAAAATTCTTTTCTTTAAGAATGTTGAATATTGGCCCCCACTCTCTTCTGGCTTGTAGAGTTTCTGCCGAGAGATCTGCTGTGAGTCTGATGGGCTTCCCTTTGTGGGTAACCCGACCTTTCTCTCTGGCTGCCCTTAAGATTTTTTCCTTCATTTCAACTTTGGTGAATCTGGCAATTATGTGTCTTGGGGTTGCTCTTCTCGAGGAGTATCTTTGTGGCGTTCTCTGTATTTCCTGGATTTGAATGTTGGCCTGCCCTACTAGGTTGGGGAAGTTCTCCTGGATGATATCCTGAAGAGTGTTTTCCAACTTGGTTCCATTTTCCCCCTCACTTTCAGGCACCCCAATCAGACGTAGATTTGGTCTTTTTACATAATCCCATACTTCTTGCAGGCTTTGTTCATTTCTTTTTCTTCTTTTTTCTTTTGGTTTCTCTTCTCGCTTCATTTCATTCATTTGATCCTCAATCGCTGATACTCTTTCTTCCAGTTGATCGAGTCGGTTACTGAAGCTTGTGCATTTGTCACGTATTTCTCGTGTCATGGTTTTCATCTCTTTCATTTCGTTTATGACCTTCTCTGCATTAATTACTCTAGCCGTCAATTCTTCCACTTTTTTTTCAAGATTTTTAGTTTCTTTGCGCTGGGTACGTAATTCCTCCTTTAGCTCTGAGAAATTTGATGGACTGAAGCCTTCTTCTCTCATCTCGTCAAAGTCATTCTCCGTCCAGCTTTGATCCGTTGCTGGCGATGAGCTGCGCTCCTTTGCCGGGGGAGATGTGCTCTTATTTTTTGAATTTCCAGCTTTTCTGCCCTGCTTTTTCCCCATCTTTGTGGTTTTATCTGCCTCTGGTCTTTGATGATGGTGATGTACTGATGGGGTTTTGGTGTAGGTGTCCTTCCTGTTTGATAGTTTTCCTTCTAACAGTCAGGACCCTCAGCTGTAGGTCTGTTGGAGATTGCTTGAGGTCCACTCCAGACCCTGTTTGCCTGGGTATCAGCAGCAGAGGCTGCAGAAGATAGAATATTTCTGAACAGCGAGTGTACCTGTCTGATTCTTGCTTTGGAAGCTTCCTCTCAGGGGTGTACTCCACCCTGTGAGGTGTGGGGTGTCAGACTGCCCCTAGTGGGGGATGTCTCCCAGTTAGGCTACTCAGGGGTCAGGGACCCACTTGAGCAGGCAGTCTGTCCCTTCTCAGATCTCAACCTCCGTGTTGGGAGATCCACTGCTCTCTTCAAAGCTGTCAGACAGAGTCGTTTGCGTCTGCAGAGCTTTCTGCTGCTTTTTTGTTGTTGTTGTTGTTGTTGTGTAGCTGTGCCCTGTCCCCAGAGGTGGAGTCTACAGAGACAGGCAGGTTTCCTTGAGCTGCTGTGAGCTCCACCCAGTTGGAGCTTCCCAGCAGCTTTGTTTACCTACTTAAGCCTCAGCAATGGCGGGCGCCCCTCCCCCAGCCTCACTGCTGCCTTGCCGGTAGATCACAGACTGCTGTGCTAGCAATGAGGGAGGCTCCGTGGGCGTGGGACCCTCCCGGCCAGGTGTGGGATATGATCTCCTGGTGTGCCTGTTTGCTTAAAGCACAATATTGGGGTGGGAGTTACCCGATTTTCCAGGTGTTGTGTGTCTCAGTTCCCCTGGCTAGGAAAAGGGATTCCCTTCCCCCTTGGGATTCCCTTCCCCCTTGCGCTTCCCAGGTGAGGCGATGCCTCGCCCTGCTTCAGCTCTCGCTGGTCGGGCTGCAGCAGCTGACCAGCACCGATCGTCCTGCACTCCCCAGTGAGATGAACCCAGTACCTCAGTTGAAAATGCAGAAATCACCGGTCTTCTGTGTCGCTCGCGCTGGGAGTTGGAGACTGGAGCTGTTCCTATTCGGCCATCTTGCTCCACCCCCCAATTTTTGTATTTTTTATAGAGATGGGGTTTCACCATGTTGCCCAAGCTGGTCTCAAACTCCTGGCCTCAAGTGATCTGCCCACCTCAGCCTCCCAAAATGTTGGGATTATAGGCATGAGCCACTGCACCCAGCCCCTAGAATCTTAATGTCCCTTTTTACATTCCTGCCAAAAAGAGGAAAGTTTCTGCTGGTTAATTGAGGTCATAGTCCCCCAGATCAAGATGTATTCTGAAGGTGGCTAAGAAAGGAAAAGAGAACAGGGAATAGTGATTGACCTAGTTAGGACTGTTGTTCATACAAAGAGGGTTCTAGATATTTTGTTGATTGATTGAGACGGAGTCTCACTTTGTCACCCAGGCTGGAGTGCAGAGGTGTTATCTCGGCTCACTGCAACCTCCGCCTCCTGGGTTCAAGCAATTCTCCTGCCTCAGCCTCCCGAGTAGCTAGGACTACAGGCGCACGCCACCACGCCCAGCTAATTTTTATATTTTTAGTAGAGAGGGGGTTTTGCCATGTTAGCCGGGCTGGTCTTGAACTCCTGACCTCAGATGATCCACCTGCCTCAGCCTCCCAAAATGCTGGGATTACAGGCCTGAGCCACTGTGCCCAGACAGTTCTACATATTTTAAATATTTTTCTGGAATTAATAACAATAATGACAACAGTACCTACCATTTGTTGTATGTGATTTGCCTTGGACACCATGTAATGCTTTATAAACAGTGGCATGTTTGAGTCGATGTGATGAATTTATCTTGATGTTGGTTTTGGTTGGTTATTGCATTGTGTAATCTGATTATGTGGGGAATTTGCCCAGATATCCGCTGCTCACTGAGCCAGTCCCTCCTGTATTTTATGACTTGTGAAGCCCTGTGCTGCTTCCTGCTGAGCCATACATTGCTTTTTATTGGGCTCTGAATTGTGAAGGCAGAGTGAGAGAGGTATTTACAGAGGATCTGTGTTGTTCTCCTGCAAAACCTGTGTCACGGGGTTGCTCAGCCTCCCTGGAATGAGCATCAATCAGGTGTATTATCACACAGTGACCTTGGGACTGTCCCTTCTGGTCTAAAGCACTGAGCACCTGAGTCATGAGGGTGTCCAGTGAGCAGGGAGGACCTCATGGGCTGGAGCATCAGGGCAGGGGCCATGCAGAGCAGACGCACCTGGAGCCTGACCACAAACCTAGGTATGGATCCACAGGAACTAGGACATGAGGAGAGAGACCCTGGACAGCATCAGCATATCACAAGTTAGGTTTAGGGAAGGGAGAACAGATTAGCCTATCATAGTGGGAGCTCTGTGTGTGCGTCTTGGGAGGGGAATAAGGGGGAAGTGGAGATAAAATTGTGATTGTGAGGGAGGAGTCTGCAAACTCCAGGGGTCCCAGAAATAGTCAGCCCCTACAGGGGCCAAGAGGTCAATTCTGCAGTGCCCAGGTCATGTATTCAAAAAGGGCTCCATTTTGTTGCTACATATTCACACCTTATTTGCACTTCTCATTGGTCACTTTCATTATGAAATCCACTTCTCTATGTACAACTCACAGGGCAGGGATTCTACACTGCTGGATCATTCCAGGAACAAGATTAGGAAGCCGTGGGAGTCCCACTGGTTGTTCCTGCATTAGCATCTACGAAGTTTAAGAAAGAAGGTGCCCTCTCCATGGCGCTTGGGAGTTTCCGTGGAGCTTGGGGCTTGTTTAAAACTACATCCTAGAATAATGCCAGGCATTCACCAAGTGCTTGGTAAATATCCTTTACTACATGCAATGAGTTTTTATGATAAAGAAGCAGTTAGTTTGTATCCTGTGCATTAGGCTCTGTTTCATTTTCAACCTTCTCCTGGTGCCTCTACTATCCCTACTCTCATCTGCGTCACCCACATCATGGGGTCTCTTGGCTGCTAATCTTGGTTCTTGCCATTCAAGCCCCCACCTCTCTCCTCAGGTCCCTACCTCATCCACCCTCCAACCATTTATACCCTTCTTGTCTGTCACATCTCCTGGAAGTCAGGATAGGGACTGTGGGCTCCTGTGACCTCACCAATAGAACTTGAAGAATGGGTGGAGCTTGTCTCTCCTTCCCTCAGTTATTTGGAGAATCTCAGTGGGCATTTCCCCGTGGCACCTTGACCAAAGCAAAAATATATGAAATCATCATATCCTGAATTAGTTTGTATTTTTCATTCTACTCCGTTGCTAAACACAGTAGCATAGTTGCAAATTACAGTTGACCATTGAACAAGGTGGGAGTTAGGGATGCTAACTGCCCACACACAGTAAAACAATAAAATAAAAAATCTGTGTAGAGGCCAGGCACAGTGGCTCATGCCTATAATCCCAGCACTGTGGGAGGCCGAGGCAGGCAGATCACCTGAGGTCAGGAGTTCGAGACCGGCCGGGCCAACATGATGAAACCGTCTCTACTAAAAATATTAAAATTAGCTGGGCATGGTGGCCCACGCCTGTAATCCCAGCTATTTGAGAAGCTGAGGTAGGAGAATCACTTGAACCCAGGAGGCAGAGATTACAGTGAGTGAGCTGAGATCACGCCACTGCATTCCACGCTGGGAGACAGAGCAAGACTCCATCTTAAAAAAAAAAAAATTCACGCAGAACTTTTACCTCCCCACAAACTTAACTACTTACAGCCTACTGCTGACCAGAATACTTACAGATGACATGAATAGTCGATTAACACATAGTTTGTATGTTATATATATTATATACTGTATTCACACAATAAATTAAGCTGGATAAAAGCAAATGTTCTTAAGTAAACCATAAGGAAGAAAAAAAATCTGTTTCCTGTTTATTAAGTGGAGGTGGATCATCATAAAAATCTTCATCCTCGTCAACTTCATGTTGAATAGGTGAGAAGGAGGAAGAGAAGGGCCTGGCCTTGCTCTCTCAGGAGTAGCAGGGGAAGAAGGATATCTGTGAATAAGTCGACCTGCACAGTTCAAAATTGTATTCTTCAAGGGTCCACTGCCATGGTACTCTTATTGCTTCATTATTTCCTTCCAGCCTCTCGGTGCTGATTTATCATAGGCTCAAGTGAAGAGTTGGTGAATGAATGAAACTTACCTTCCAGGTTTTCCTCCATGTATCTCCTTTCCCCCTGCTCATCTCCCTAGATTGTATCCACTTGGAAAGATGGGAAACATGGTTACTATTTCCCAGGGCTAAAGGTAGAAAAATGTGCTCAGGACAAGTTTTAGAAGAGGCAACATTAGCACTATTGATACACTAGACCTGCATTTATTAAGCAGCGTCTCTAAGAAGCTGTGACATTAAAATTTAAGCCACCACACTATTTTTTCCTGAAACCCCACAAAATTGCACTCTTCATCAGGTGTATTCATTTCTTGTGGTTGCTGTAACAAGTTACCATAAATTTAGTGGCTCAAAACGCCATAATTTTTTAAAACACCATAGATGTATCATTTTACTTTTATGGAGATCAGAAGTCCCAAGTGGATTTTGCACATCAATATCAATGTGTCAGCAGGATCACCCTCCCTCTGGAGGCTCCAGAGCGGGATCCATTTCCTCACCTTTTCCAGCTTCTGGGAGCTGCCCACATTCCTTGGCTCATGGCCCCTTCTCATAGCACCTTCCAAACTCTTCTAACTCGACTTTTATCATCATAGATCTCCCCTGGAGCTGATTTCTCTGCCTCCATCCTACACGTATAAAGACCCTTGTGATTGCCTCGAGTCCACCAGGATAAAGATCTCCCATCTCACCATCCTTAACTCCACCCCATCTGCAAAGCCTCTTCTGCCATGTAGGGAAACATATTTAGATTCCAGGATGAGGGTGTGTACATCTTGCAGGGGAAGCCACACAGTTACACACTGAGACTTCTCTTGAAACATGAGTATCAAATTCAACTTTCTAATCCTTTGTTTTCTTTTCAGATGCAGAGAGAACTTGTTTATGCAAGAGGAGATGGCCCTGGGGCCTCTCGCCCCGGATCTACTGCTCATCCACCCCATGCAATTCCAAATTCCCCACCGTCTACTCCGGTGCCCCATTCCATGCCCCCCTCCCCATCCAGAATTCCTTATGGGGGCACCCGCTCCATGGTTGTTCCTGGCAATGCCACCATCCCCAGGGACAGAATCTCCAGCCTGCCAGTCTCCAGACCCATCTCTCCAAGCCCAAGCGCCATTTTAGAAAGAAGAGATGTCAAGCCGGATGAAGACATGAGTGGCAAAAACATCGCAATGTACAGAAATGAGGGTTTCTATGCTGATCCTTACCTTTATCACGAGGGACGGATGAGCATAGCCTCGTCCCATGGTGGACACCCACTGGATGTCCCTGACCACATCATTGCATATCACCGCACCGCCATCCGGTCAGCGAGTGCTTATTGTAACCCTTCAATGCAAGCAGAAATGCATATGGAACAGTCACTGTACAGACAGAAATCAAGGAAATATCCAGATAGCCATTTGCCTACACTGGGCTCCAAAACGCCCCCTGCCTCTCCTCACAGAGTCAGTGACCTGAGGATGATAGACATGCATGCTCACTATAATGCCCACGGGCCGCCTCACACCATGCAGCCAGACCGGGCCTCACCGAGCCGCCAGGCCTTTAAAAAGGAGCCAGGCACCTTGGTGTATATAGAAAAGCCACGGAGCACTGCAGGATTATCCAGCCTTGTGGACCTTGGCCCTCCTCTAGTGGAGAAGCAAGTTTTTGCTTACAGCACGGCAACGATACCCAAAGACAGAGAGACCAGGTAAGGTGCAGTGAGGGTGACCGAGGGTGGTACCTGGGCCCATGTGTCACTATGGGCTGCTCTACAGGGGTCAAACCGACAGAATAAATGTCTGAGCACCCATCTCTGCAGCATGCCCTGTGGATGCTGTAGGGGTTACAGAGTGGTGTCAAAGCCACCATTGTCTGCAAAGAGTTTCTAAACTGGCAGAGGTTACAGCCATGAAGCCATGTTCAAGAAGACAGGTGCGCCCCAACAATAGTAATCAGTCCCTTGTGCCTCTGGAGCATGCATCTAACAGCATTATCGTTTGTATAAATCTGAATAATTTGGAAGAAAATTGTCATTAGCAGAAGCCCGATGAAAAGATCAAAAGGTCATAATAATTGATCTGCTACTGCTGAAAATAAGGAGTGGTTTTCAGTTTTAACTGTTGGAAATAGCAGTTTGTGTTTTCCCTTGTGGAATACAATTTTGTGTTCTCATCTGGTTGTGGGAAGTGGAAAGAATGTGTCTATTTTTTAAGAGGATAAAAATCTGAATTTGCATGAAAATGGAATGGCTTAGATTTAATACTTATCTAGGAGTGGTGCTGAAATCAGCAAAATTTTTCTAGTGAAAGACTCTCTGGGGATTTGAATTTCTTTTTAAATAGATATATTTTATAATTTACCAGTTCAGATGCTTCCTACTCTATCTTGAAAACCTTCCAAAGTTCATATAGTAATAGAAAAGCTAATTTTGATAAAGGAAATTTCTCTAGCCTGAATTGGTTGAAAGAAGTCAACAAAATAATCATAAAAATCTAGCCAAAGAAATTGAGTCCAGGCCGGGCGCGGTGGCTCAAGCCTGTAATCCCAGCACTTTGGGAGGCCGAGACGGGCGGATCACAAGGTCAGGAGATTGAGACCATCCTAACATGGTGAAACCCCGTCTCTACTAAAAATACAAAAAACTAGCCGGGCAAGGTGGCGGACGCCTGTAGTCCCAGCTACTTGGGAGGCTGAGGCAGGAGAATGGCATAAACCCGGGAGGCGGAGCTTGCAGTGAGCTGAGATCCGGCCACTGCACTCCAGCCTGGGCGACAGAGCGAGACTCCGTCTCAAAAAAAAAAAAAAAAAAAGAAATTGAGTCCAAAAGATGTCCAGGCCGGGTGCGGTGGGTCATGCCTGTAATCCCTGCATTTTGGGAGGCCGGGGCGGGTGGATCACCTGAAGTCAGGAGTTCTAGACCAGCCTGGCCAACATGGTGAAACCCCGTCTCTACTAAAAATACAAAAATTAGCCAGGCATGGTGGCAGGCACTTGTAATCCCAGCTACTTGGGAGGCTGAGGCAGGAGAATCACTTGAACCTGGGAGGCGGAGGTTGCAGTAAGCTGAGATCACGCCATTGCATTCCAGCCTGGGCGACAAGAGTGAGACTTCGTGTCAAAAAGAAAAAAGACAAATAAGATGTCCAGATACTCAGTTATTCAATACCTTATTAGAACCACTGCTTCTCACTAAACAATGTCAATATCACTTACTGTTACATACCATATAAAAAGAAGGCCAAAATTGTGAATGGAATGTGACCTGTCTACCTTACTATTTTCACACACAAGTCAGAAAGTCCTGAAGTCCTCTTTAGCACAGTTTTATTATGAAAGGGCAATCCCTTCTTATTTATTCAGTTACTGGGAATATCATAGCAGAAAGATTTCAGGAGATGGAAAGAGAATGAACATGAAAGTTTTGGGATCATTAATGAAACAAAAAGTTCTACCTCTCTCATGTAGTTAGAATAACAACAACAGTGACTGGCTTGATGATGCAGGACTAAAAAAATATAAGAATTAGAAAATAGTATTCATTCTCTCCTTTTCAAAGTCTTCATGAAGTGAAATTCTAAGCATCAAAGAAAGGGACTCTTCCCATCACTACAGACAGCTAAAGGGTATAGGATAAATATTCGTAGTGGTTCATTGGAGCAAACCATTGTGACATCTGGAGAGGAATCTACCAAGATGTGCCATAAGTCTTGGAAGCCTGTGCTGCATACTTCACAGAAAGGATAACACACTTGTCCCCTTTGGTGGGCTGTGAGGTGCTGGTTGGAAAATGGTATGTCACTGAGGGGATGGAACTGACAGGAGCAAGAATTTAGTCCAGGAAACCGTAAAAACAATCTGTCTCCTGCATATAATGTTGAGAGCCAGAATCCATCCTCCCCATCATCCCCCTGCCTCCCACACTGACCTGTTGTAGATGGAAGAGCATCAGGAGTTGATTTTGCCATGATCATAGTGAACTGTTTCCACCCTGGTTCTTGGATGGTAAAAACCTGAATTTGCATGAAGGTAGATTAGTTTAGATGTAATATTCTTTTGGGAGTAGTGCTGAAATTATCAAAATTTTTGGCCAACCAAAGATGGTGTGCGCCTTCTTTCTAGAACCTAGCTCAATGTCACCCATGTAATTACCACACATACACAACTTAATGTACATCCTTGAGCCTCACTTTTCAAGAGATTTAGTTACGGAGAGAAAAAAACAAACCCTCTGCTGACCTGTGGAGTCATCTCTGTATGGGATCAAAATCTTGAAGGATTTTAGCTTTTGGTGCTATGGGTATTCTTTTAGAGCCTCCACTCCCTTTTTTTAAAAAAGATCTGCCAACCTCAGAGACTTCCATTTTGTAAAATTTCAGAAAATTCTATGGACTTGAGTTTTGCATGTTAGAGAACCTTTTTAGAAAATCTAAATTATTCTCTTACCAGTTTAACAAATATAAGAAAAACTGACTAAACAGATGAATATTCACCTAAAATACACTGTCATTATCACCACTGTGTTCTGACGTATGATTGTAGTTATGAATGTAATGTTACATGTTCACATTTTTCATTCCCCATAATGTGAAATAGCAGAGGAAGAATTTTATCTCATACATCTTGCCAAGGTGACTCCCCACCTGTAATCAGCTTATCTCCAGAGGGTGGAATTGGAGTGCTTGGTTATATGTGTGCTGGTTAGATTCTCTTTTCCTAGAGACCTGCACATAGACACACAGACACGCAGAGACACACACATACCACATGGACACACAAAGACACAGACACATGACACACACGAAACAGACACACGTACACATACCCCCACACAGACACATACACACACACTCTCTCTCTCTCTCTCTCTCTCTCTCTCTGTCTACATTTAGAGTCACTATTGCTGAAAGACCTAAACACTCCCTGCTAACTCCACTCAAACACATGTCAAAGGTGAAGAATAATTCTCTGGTCAAAAGAACTTGAGTCTGGAACTTTTGTCCTCAGCACTCCAATGTGCTTCCCCCATTGTTTCTTACATGGACAAAGTGACAAGGGTGGAGCTCATGCCATACTTCCTCCTCCAAGGACAGCTCAGAATCTGGCCCTGAACTCTTTTAGATATCTTGGTAACTAGGCTGACATGTAGCATTCCTGGGGGATGTGTAGGAAGGAGGTGAATGGCACCTATCATTTGTTGAGAGCCTTTTATGAGCCAAGCACTATGCGAAGTGGTTTCTGTACATTATATGATGTAATCATCATGACAACCCAGTGAGGTATGTACTATCGTCATCTGCATTTCACAGATGCAGAAACTGAGGCTCAGAGAGGTTAGTTAAGTAACTTGCCCGAGGCCGCAAAGCCAGTAAGTGGCATAAAATGTCCAGGACTATTAAAGAATTCTACATATTCCATACTGTTTACCACTGTGCACTATTCTGCCTTGCAAATGTGAACTGTAAGGCCCACCTTCACACAACAGAGAAGTTAATTCAGGAGTGAATTCTAAACATTTTAACCAGAATTCTTCAAAAATTGTTTCAGGACTACATGCTAAGTAACTGCTCCTAAAGGATATTTACAATCATAAACACAGAATTTGCATAATTATGCTGCTAAATATATACATGCCATTTTAAATATAACTGCCCTAGCTAGTATATTAGCACAATTATGCAGAAATAGGGGAAGAAAGAGGACAACGTTCTTGGTATACTTCATTTATTCAATGCATCTGAGTACTATGTCAAAGAAAAATGTTAAAAACAGGAACATCAGAAACAATTACTGAAGCACAAAATTATAGTCCATTGTCTCATCTATGCCATGATGTTATTTAGAAATACTTAATCTGTGTAAGTATTGTTAAAGAGTTTTCAACCCCTTAAAGCTTAACTTCATGAGCACAGGGTCCTATAAAGAACCAATCCAATTTCTGTTGCAATTTCATAATATTAAAAAGCAAATACATCTGAGAGTGTTTTTCATATGAGACTCTCAAGTAACATTTTACATCAAAGATGTGAAGCTGCAAAAACACAGGAGGGAGGCTGAGAAATCGGTGGCTGTGCTTTCTGTTGGCACCGCTGGGTTCCTATGCTGTTCTGAAGAACACTTCAATATAATAGTCCAAATAACTGCGGGACGTTAGAAATCAGAGGGAAAAATTCTTCCTTCCACATTCATACTTTGAAGACATCCAGTGGTAGCTTTTTGAAGGAACATGATTTGGTAACAGCTCTGTTGACTTGAAAATAGCTCGCTCGAGACTAAGTAATTGAGTCTTGAGTCTTATATTTAGTCACATACCTTGTGCTAATGAATTTGGCATCTCTTTCTTTCTAAAGATGCTTCAGTGAGCACCTAGTAATAATAAATTGCATCTAGAATATCTGGAGAACACGGTGTCTATGGAATAACATTCACATGATGGTAGGGTTCTCCTCCCAGGAATACCAGGGACTTTGGGGTATAGTGACAGATCATAGCTGCCTTTGACTTTCAGAACAGCCATTCTAGTGTCTGAGCTTCTATAAAAGAAAGCAATCTCGAGTGATGAAGTGATTGTACCCAAGTGACTTCCATTCAGCTAGGACTCCAAGTAGAGAATAGTCCTAGTGACTAGGAGAGACTGCCCAAGGAGACCATGTGTGACAAATGGCTTAGTGCCCGAGGCTCTGTCTTCTCTAGGTTGTAAAATTACTTCATTAAACAACATCATTATTTCTATTCATGGCACATAAAACAGCCCTTAAGAATTGTAAAATTCTAGGACATTTATGTTTTGCTATTTTCTATTTGTAGTTTGGATCATATACTGTAATGTAAAATACCTTTAGTGAAATAACACTCAAAATCCAGGAGTGCTCATTGCAAAGTGACTACCTTGCCTTTGAAATGTATAACAGATTCCTCCAAATTGATTTTTCAGGACACAGTAAACTTGAACTGAGATTGTATTTTTACACTATTCTATACCTAGAGCAGCTACATTCAACAAATTAGTATAGAGTTACACTAGGAAGAAAAATTTTGCCCATTCTGAGCACCTATAGCTACAGAAAAGCAAGCAACTTGAGTTTCTGTTATGATTTTTGAGACATGCTAGACTTAGCAGAACCTTCTATGTACAGAAGGAAGCCCACATGGCAACTGGCAGCTTGTGTCTGCTTTTAATCATTTCACATCACTTTCTCGTTTTATGAGAGTTCAGTGTTACTGTGTTGATAACTTTTAGGGGTGAGATGGATCCTTGGTTAAACAGTTAAACAAATGCAAGTCTAAATTTGGATTTATGTCATTGAAAAATGTTCACTATAACTGGAAGACCTTTGAATATTTCCTAAACCATGCTTTATTCTCCTAGAGGACAGTCAGATTGAATGATGGGAAAAGAAGGATTAATTGTTTTCCTTTCTTGCTGGTATAGTAAAAAGTGAGTCACATCAGAGATATCCTAAGTAGTTAGACTTAGCATCTCGGTAAAGCAGAGTTTCTTAACCTCTGCACTGTTGACAGTTAGGGCCTGATAATTTGCTATAGGGGGCTGTCCTGTGCATTGTAGGATGTGGTCTTAGTCCATTCTGTGTTGCTATAAAAATACCTGAGACTGGGTACTTTGTAAAGAGAAGACGCTTATTTAGCTCATGGTTCTAGAGGCCGAGAGGTTCTAGGACATGGCCCTGGCTTCTGGCAAGGCCTTTTGTGCTGCATCATAGCATGGCAGTGGAGGTCAAGGGAGAAGTGGACTCAGGCAAAGAGGGAGAAACCTGAGGGGGATCTGGTTTCATAACAACTCACTCTCAGGGGAACAAATTCATTACTGAGAGAATGAATCCAATCTCTCAAGAGTGAGAGCGAGAAATCACTCACTACCTTGAGAACAGCGAGAGGCCCTTCGTGAGGGATTCGCCACTATAACCCAAACACCTTCCACTAGGCCCAACCTCCCAGCACTGCCACACAGGGGATCACATTTCAACATGAGTTTTAGTTGGGACAAACCATATCCAAACAAAACCATAGCAGATGTTTAGCAGCATCTCTGGCCTCTACCCACTGGAAGCCAGTAGCAAATACCAACCACCAATCCTGCCCTAGCCAGGATAATCAAAGACATCTCTAGATGTTGTAATGCCCTGCCCAGGGGGTGTAAAACGCCCCAGCTCAGAAACGTTGCTCTAAAGGAAATTTGAACTTTTTCTACTTTTAATAAAATAGAGAAATGAAAGAATACCCCATGTTCAAGCAATGTAAATGGTGACATTCGTAAGGCAAGGACCAGGACAGTTATTACCTCCATTCTGCCCTGTTCCTCTTGATAAAGCAACTCATTATTGATAGAACTTGCTATGACTACCTTCGGGTCAATCAATATGCTCATCAACCAAACTTGTAATGGACTTCCAAGCCAGAGTGCCTGGGTTCAAATCCCAGTTCTAACACTTGCTAGCAGCTGGGACCTTTGACAGAATACCACATCTTGCACTGCCTCCATTTGCTCCTCTGTGACATAGAGATTATAATAGTTCTACCCCATAGGATGCAATAACTCATTGCAGTTCAGTGTGTTATGCCAGCCTGGGATATACTAAGTGGTCAAGAGTTTCTAGTCTGAGCAAAGTACTCTACTAAGTACTACTAAACAGGAATGTAAATACACAGAGTTGGCTAGGATGAGGAACTGCCCGAAGAAGCAGGGAGAGACATTTTTTAATATAATATCGGAAAACACATAAAGGGAGCAAGGGTAAGAGAATTAAACTAAATGTGAACACAGAATAGAATGCACTGGGCTTACAGATCCAAATTGGAATGTTTAGAGTATCAGAGCTGCTTTTAAGTTCATTTCGGGAAAGCAGTCAGGGTTGCACATCTGCTTAGGTCCAGGGGCAAAAAGACAAGCTAGGTTCAGGGCATCCTTTTAAAACTGCATCTGAGCTATAAGACTGAAGGTAAAGACAGCTAAACCAGGTATGCATGAAATCATTAGGTTATCTGTTTTGATGCCTAATAGTGCCTGACTGATTCAGCTCTTGTCTGAATTGCTTTTTCATGTAGCTGTAATTGTGAATCAATAAATGTTTATTGAGCTGCTCTTATATGCTTAGCTGTGGACTGGATGATTTGCTGCATACAAAGAAACTGAGATATGGTTCCTGTACACCAGGAACATAAACCATGAAGACAGTCATAAAATATTAAAAGCTTAATATAAACATATAAGCTTTGTCACAGTTAAGTACAGGAAGCTTCTGAGTTACAAACGCCTACTGAATACCTGTTTTTGAGAAACAACCACAATCATAGACTTTCACACTTGATATTTCTTTTGGCTTTGGTGATGCCCAGGGATGCTCTTCTTGTCACATCCGGAGTGACAATATCTCCTTGTGAGTCAGGGAGGAGAGAAGGGGACATGCCAAGTCACATGCCACCCCCAGAGGCTTGAACTCCAGAGAAAGATCTCTTCCCAGCTTCCCAAAGTCCAGCTTGGAAGTCAGGACACGTTTTCCTTGAAAACAATGAGGAACAACGACAGGGCTAATAATACATTGTAGGTTAAAGAGGCTTCCGTGGGCCAGCTGGAAATCCAACCACCATTTATTCCAAGTTCTAAACAATGAAAGTACAAGTAAACTTTTCAATGACAAGCCTGCCATAATTTGGGGTCTGCTTGTACATAATTAATTCCAAAGAAGTGATACAGACAGTAATTGCTATGAATTCAGAAAAGGGAACATTTTCCCAAAGTTATGTGGGTCTGAGAGCCTTCATGAGAACATTGAGATGGTCTAGAATTTAAGGCATGTATGTAATGAAAGGAAAAGATGTCATTTGGGCAAGACCAACTAGTCTGTATCCAAAATTTGCTATACTTTTACCATCAAGGTACCTATAAAAATGACATCTCGATATGATGTTTTGCCAGTCTCAGAAATCAAGGCTGACCAACTGTTGTTATTTCATTCACAAGAATGGAATTGCATGGTTAAGTCATATTTGCTAGTTATTCGTTAGACTCCTGAGTTCAGGCAACAGATATTTGATAAACATACCAGACCAACTAACAAATTTATGAAGCTAGCTCTATTCTTACACCAGGGATACTCTGTCAAAAATGCCAATGGAATGGCAGCCACGAGGTCTGTGTGCTACTTTAAACAAACCAATCTCTCAAAAGGAAAAGGCATCGTCTGTCACTAATTAGATCAATTAAAATGTGCCTCTCTATCTCCTTTGAATATTCACGAGGTGCTGTCAATCAGAAGTCCTAAGTCTGAAACCAGAAACTTAAGCCAGAAAAAACTAAATACTGTGAGGTTCAGATAACTCCTTCCTTTGTCAACTAGAACTTCTTCAAAGAGAAGAGGAATAGCTTAAGTACAGAGTCAGCCTCCTGAAGAGATGGCAAAATCAACTTAATGCAGAATCATGGGGTTCCCACCCAACCTAAAGATGGATCATCAAAAGAGCCCAGGAGCTGATAATCCTAGACTCTGTTGACGCACAGGACACACAGTTTAGCCTCTCTTGTGATTTACTTGTCCTTCTGTCTGGCGGAAACCATGGAGATTACACTTGTCCTTATTTGAATTCTGGACTTCATTTTTCATGAATGAAGTGAT
Organism: Theropithecus gelada; assembly: GCF_003255815.1. NCBI lineage: Eukaryota > Metazoa > Chordata > Mammalia > Primates > Cercopithecidae > Theropithecus > Theropithecus gelada. The sequence continues at coordinate 25,310,181 of NC_037677.1, read as the reverse complement.
TCAAAAAATATATCTGAGTCTAAGCATGAATTCTAACTTTCAAAAATCGCAGATCTTAAAAAGTGTGTATTGAACTGGGTGCAGTAGCTCATGCCTGTAATTCCAGCACGTTAGGAGGCTGAGGCAGGAGGGATACTTAAGCCCAGGAGTTCGAGACCAGCCTGGGCAACATAGTGAGATCCCATCTCTACAAAAAATTTTTTTAAAAAATTAGGTGTGGTGTCACATGCCTGTAGTCCCAGCTGCTCAGGAGGCTGAGGTGGAAGGATCACTTGAGCCCAGGAGTTGGAGGCTGCAGTGAGCTGTGATTGCATGACTGCACTCCAGCCTGGGCGACAGAGCAAGATCCTGTCTCAAAAAAAAAAGTCTATTGTGACAAAGCGAGATCCTGTCTCCAAAAAAAAAAAAAAAAGTCCATATATACTCATACAGGGCCAACTTCTATCACCAGTAAATACTTCCTCTGTCTCCTTGTCCATCCTCAAAGCTAAAGAGACCTTAGAGAATACCGTGTCCTAATACCTGACTTTACAGCAGGAGAAGCAGCAAGGAGACTTCCTAAAGGTCCGAGGACGGGAGCTACTCTAGTTAAATGACATTTCACTATCATGCTGCCTTGAGGGTGGCTCCAGCCATTGCTCTCGACCTCGTAGCCACCTGCTGGGCCAAGCCACCTCCATCTGTCATCTGACTTGCTGCAGTGGTCTCCCAAAAGGTCTCCTCACTTGGTCCCTGCCCACCTGCCGCCTGTTCTCAGTGGAGGGGCCAGAGTGACCCTGTTAAAACATGAACCCTTTCATGTCCAACCTCAGCTCTGAACTCGCCATGGCTCCCCTCACATTTTGTCTTTGCAAGCACAAATAACTAAGAAGACAAAACAAAAGGGAAATGCACTAGAGAGACCAAATACAGCAATTTTTTTTCTTTTCCCCAGGAGTCATTATTTTGTTTCTTTTGAGTCCACCCTAAGATTTATAGCTCTAAAGCAGGCAGGAGTGGGGAGTTCATTTCCACAGTCACCATGAGGTCCACTCAAGAGACCATCTCTCCTGACACTGTCTCTCATTTGAAGGTAAATTAGCTGACCGTGTTCAGGTGGCCTATAACATGAAGCAACTGCTATTCCTACCTGTTTGTACCTGTGCAAAAAATGAGATGTCACTTCCAGAATATGAATGTTCCAGATTAGCCTCAGGGAAGAGAAAGAAAATGCAAAATAGGTGATTTCATAAAGCAGGGTGTAGGCTCGCCCTGGGGAGCGGCGGCTCTAGTCACCCAGCAGAGAGCCAGCAGGAAGTGAAGTGCCTCACCCCAGATGTGAGTCACTAAGGGAGGCAGCTCAGTGCCACAGACAGCGCTGGATCCGAGACAGCCTGCAGGCTAATTGCTCTGTTTCCCTAAGAAAATCCCTGCCTGGCTGAGCCTCAGTGTCTTTTGTACTAATAAGGGGATGATAATCTACTCAAGAGTTCTGTGCAATTTTTTTTATTTTTATTTTATGTGTGTGTGTATATATATGTATTTATATTATATTTTTATTATTTATATTTATATTTTATTTTATATATTATATTATATAATATATATAATATTTTTTCTTTTTTTTTGAGACAGTCTCTCTCTGTTGCCCAGGCTGGAGTGTAGTGGTGTGGTCTTGGATCACTGCAACCTTTGCCTCCCAGGTTCAAGCAATTCTCCTACCTCAGCCTCCTAAGTAGCTGGGATTACAGAAGCCTGTCACCACACCCAGCTAATTTTTTTTTTTTTGGAGACGGAGTTTTGTCTTGTTGCCCAGGCTGGAGTGCAATGGCGCGATCTCGGCTCACAGCAACCTCCGCCTCCTGGGTTCAAGCCATTCTCTTGCCTCAGCCTCTGGAGTAGCTGGGATTACAGGCACCCGCCACCACGCTCGGCTAATTTTGTATTTTTAGTAGAGATGGGGTTTCTCCATGTTGGTCAGGCTGGTCTCGAACTCTGGACCTCAAGTGATCCACCTGCCTCGGCCTCCCAAAGTGCTGGGATTATAGGCGTGAGCCACGGCGCCTGGCCATTTTTTTGTATTTTTAATAGAGATAAGTTTTCACCATGTTGGCCAAGCTAGTTTCAAACTCCTGACTTCAAGTGATTTGCCCACCTTGGCCTCCCAAAGTACTGGGGTTATAGGTGTGAGCCACCACACATGGCCTATTTTTATTTTTTAATGTATTATTATTTTAGAGATGGGATCGTGCTCTGTCTCCCAGGCTGGAGCACAGTGGCACAATCATAGCTTACTGCAGCCTCGAAGTCCTGGGCTTAAGCAAGCCTCCAATCTCAGCCTCCCAAAATTTGGAGATTACAAGTGTGAGCCACTGTGCCTGGCAGAGGGCCGAGTTCTGTGCAATTTAAATGAAAATAGCTATTAGATCACTTTGTGTACTGGAAAGTTTTCTATGAACAAACGTTTCATTGACATAAAACCATGAAGCCATATAGTTGTGCCAGTCCTTCAGATCTGAGGGGGATTGTGTCCTTATCCCTGACTTGGGACTCTTTCCTGGTACCAGCCAGAACAGCCTACACAGAAATAGAATTGTGAAATAGATTAAAGGCTGCCTGGAGCCTTCCCCAAGCACATTTGCTGTGCTGGGCAGAGCACTGCTGGAACCTCGGAAGCCAATTGTGCATGCGGGGAACACCAGGCCTGGTGGGGACTGAGCTTGGCCCTCCTGGTTGGACCTGCCTGCCTTTTTTTTTTTAATTGCTTCAGTCAAGATCACAGACCCAGAATGGGAAGACCTATGGGATTTATGTAAATCCCTTCCAACCAGAAACTTATGTAATTCCAGGATTCTAAGTGAGGCTGGATTTCTGTGGGTAGTGGGTGTGAAAGAATGGATACCCCTGTTTAACAAGGGGTTGGGGCCTTCTGTGATGGTTTCCTCTACAGAATAAGGGTTTGTTCCGCCTTTTCCATGGCCTGACAAGCACTCAACTCCATATTCTCTCACTTCCTGTAATTGACCATGTCCAGGACTTTCTGACCTTGGAGAATTCACCTTTGCTCTTTCTTCTGCCTGGTGCATTCTTCCACCAAATGTCTAACTGACTGGCTCCTCTCCAAACTCAAGGCTTTGCCAACTGCCACCAACTCAGGGAGGCCTTTCCTGGCCATGACACTTGAAGTTGCAGCATTCCCCCACAGTCTCCCGTGTCCCAAATGTAAGTTCCATGAGGGCAAGCCCTGTGCTTTTACCACCATACCCCCAGCATCTTGAACTGTGCCTGGTCCAAGAAATATTTGTTGAATGAATGAATTTAAAGGGATATCATGAAGGCTTATACATCTTCAGTGGTTTACAGGTTATAATGTGCTTCCCTGCACGTTTTTCTCATTTGCCCTCATTTCGATGACTCTGTAGAGTGACAGCCTTTGGGACAGGTAAGGCAGTTGTTTTCCCAGTTTGATGGTTAAGGAGGCGGAGACTCAGAGATGTTAAATGAATTCTGAGTGGAGATTCGTATCTCCCCATGGATGTCTGTTAATGAACTTGAATGCAGCATGCCCAAAAATAAAGTCCTATCATCCCCATATCAGGTCCCTCAGGCCAAAAACCTTGGTGTCATCTTGATTGCTGTCTCCCCAACCCTGCGTTTGGACACCTAGACCCAGAGAACAGTGAGATCTGTACTCGGAGGTTTCCTGGCTCCAGCCATTGCTTTCGACTTCACAGCTACCCATTGGGCCAAGCCACCTCCATCTCTCACCTGACTTGCTACAGTGGTCTCCCAAGAGGTCTCCCCACTCAGTCCCTGCCCACTTTCAGCCTGTTCTCAGTGGAGGGGCCAGAGTGACCCTGTTAAAACGTGAGCCCTGTCATGTCCAGCCTCAGCTCAGACTTCCCCATGGTTCCCATCACACTCAGCGTCAAAGCGAGAGTCCCTAAGATGACATACAAGTAGGGAGAATGCCCTTCTCAGCTGGACTGGGACAGCTCCCAGGCATCCCTGTTGTCCTTGTACAATACTTGCAATGACCAATGGCTCCCCTGCCCTCTTTCTGAAGTGTCCTGGTGTGGAGAATAAATGATGTGATTCCCCTTCCCACAAACTCTGGCCAGGTCAACCCTCTGCCCCTCTGACATCATTTCAATCACCCTCCCCTTCCTTCCCTCACTGCAGGCACACTGGCCTTCCCAGCTCTCCTCAGACCTGCCAGGCATGCTCCTGCCTTGGGTGGAGTGTATATTTGTGAGTGCACCTGCTCTTCCCACAGCCTGGAATGTTCCTCCTCCAGACAGCACACATGGCCTGCTCTCTCACTTCCTTCAGGTCTTTATTCAAAAGTGACTTTCTCAGTGAAGCCCTGTTTGCTCACCCTGTGTAAAATTTCAGCTCTTCTTCCTATCTCTCTTCCCAGATTTTTTTTACTCCTTCATGTTCATTGGTGTCTAAGGTTTAGCATTTATTTTGCTAATGGTCAGTAGAATGTAACCTCCATGTAAGCAAAGAGTTTTGTCTGTTTTGTTCATGTCTATGTCCTTAGTGCCTGGAGCATTCCCTAGTATGCAGTAGGTGCTCAATAAATGTCGGTTGGATTAATGGATGAAAGAAAAGTCACAGCGCTGTAAGGATGGAATCAGAGCACAAATCCAGGTTAATTCCTTGTCCACTGTTTTTGCTTCCACTAAATTGTATTTGGCTTACGGCTTCTGCGCTTGCCCTGGAACCCTGCTCAGAACACTGCTCCCTTCCCCTTCTTCTTCTCCCTCCGGATAAATTCTACTATTCTTTTCAGCATCATTCACATCTCACCTCTTATAAGAACTTGTTCTTCCCCAGCCTATTGCTCCATCTCCATCATCCAGGAGCACCTTATTGATAGCACTGAACACAGAGAAACCCCACAGAATCCTGACTGGGCTGTAGCCACCATGCCCACCTAAGCCAAGTCATCCAAAGCCTAGGATCAGGAAGAAAGGCATCAGCATCACTGACCCTCAGCGCCCATCATGGTGCTCATGCGCAAAGCGATGGTGGAAGTGAACTGAAATTGACATGATATCAATTGTCTCCCAAGGCCTTGAAGAAAATAAACAGCATCCCTAGGAGTATGTAAAGAACTATGTATTAGCGAGAGTACCATCATCTCCACAGCATTCCCTCTCCACATCTCATTGCCAGTTTTCATTCTCTCAACACCTCAGTGAATTTATGAAGAAAGCTTAGAAATAGCTTTTTCCTCCAGATCCTTGTAAATGGAGCTTTATTTTTGCCTGTTTTTTACAGGTGTCCTTAAATGTGTCTATCTTCATGCATTGTAAGTTAAATACAGAACATTTTAGATGAGCCCCTTTGGCTAATAAGAAGGTGTCCCCCAACTCTGTCTCCTTGAAGATTACCAGAAGGAAAGGACATAGGAAGAAATAGAAGGGGCACAGGGGGCCTTTTCTTCTCATTTATTACCTGCTCTGTCATTCAGAAAGCAATGCCGGTATAGCATGGGAACAGTAAGGCTGAAAAATAGCCCAGATGCAATGGAGTTCAGCTGGGATAATGTTGAAAGTATTCAGCGTCCAACCTGGGTAAGAGCCAGGAGAAATGACCAGAGACTGTTCAGACAGTATCGAAGGTGGAGAAAGTAAGGTCAGACTGCAGATAAAGAAATAGTTTGTATGAATAAGAGAAATGAAGACAACAAAACATCGCCATACTTAGAAGGGGTTTTGCAGTTTCAGATCTAGACAGTAACACCATTCTGAGTTAGAATTCAAGGTCGGAGGATGGCTGTAAAGATTTTGAGGCTCTATAGTGCCACATTTCTGTAGGGGTTGTAAGTATGGATGTTGAATCTACAAAGGATGGCAGCTGGGGTGTGGTGGATGGAAGCACAGTTCCATGCTGATCACCCAGGGATGGGAGGGATTTCCTGGATAACGGTAGGGAACTTAGGGATGAGATAGTCAAGAATTCCAAAGCAGGGGAGATGCTGAGACATCAGACGAGACAAAAGATTGAAGTGCTTTTTAGGGGAGACAGAACATACCCAGTCTTCTTGCTCATGCCATGAACACAGGGCCTAGGGAGAAGAAATGTCAGCCCTGACCGCCAGCTACACCAATGTCTCCCAAATAGATCTAAATGTGTCAATGAGAAGTTAAATGTATTGGGAGTTTGGGGAACAATGTCTTTAGTTACACAGCTTTTCCACCAATAGGTTAACTTCAAGCAGAAATAGAGAGTTCATTGCTTAGAGTCACATTTGAAGCTTTACCACAAAATCAGACAATTTGAATTCCTTTGTTTTGTTGAACTCATCTGAAAACAGTCTTTAATTACTTTGGGTTTTGTTTTTTTTTTTTCCCTCATACCAGAGTCAGGGCATGAACAAACAAGGGCATAGCCTCGCTTTAAACCTGTTCACTATTGCATTCTGGAAAATGCCTTCGGCACTGCCAAGACTAAAGAGTTTTAGTTCAGATAGATTTCTCCCAGAAAAAAAGAAACTGACATTGTGAAAGAAAGGCACTGCCTGGGAAAGCGGGTGTTGTGCCTCTGCTGTATCCACGGCAGCTAGCACATTACCTAGCACATATTAAGGGCTCAAAAATATTTGTTGATTGACTCATTGACCATATAACACTTTCTGGTGAAGAGAGATGAGGGGGAATGAGCAGGAATACAAAGAAAAAATTGCAAAATTTAGAACTAGAAGCAAATGGAGGAACCACCTAGTAGGGACTCTCAGAAGACCAGAATAATGCAGTTGTTACTGACTACAGTGGGTTGAGGCTGCAGTGATCTATGATCATGTTCACTGTACCCCAGCCTAGGAACAGAGTGAGACCCTGTCCCTAAAAAAAAGTTATATAAATGGAGTCACTGGCTAAAAATAATCCCCTAACTGGTTAAGAAGGTTAATGTTTCAGACTAGGGGCTAATCACATCAGCTTGGCTAGCTGGTTTCAGCCATCTCCTGTAATACGTCTTCTGGATATTTAAGAACAAATCCTTTGGGATTCTTAATAGGGGACTCGCCAGCCTCATATGTGTTACGCTATTGACTTGTGTCTTAATAGCCATTCATTTACTTAGATATATAATAAGGACTTAATTCAGGCTTAGTGATGCCTTGATCAGTACAAAGTCCCTAGTCCAAAAAAAAAAAAAAAAAAAATCAAGGTGAAACTTGAATCAAAAAGTTATATAAGTGGGCCAGGCATGGTGGCTTATGCCTGTAATTCCAACACTTTGGGAGGCCGATCTCGTTTGAGTCCAAGAGATCAAGACCAGCCTGGGCAACACGGTGAAACCCCATCTCTACTAAAAATACAAAAGAATTAGCCAGGTGAGGCAGTGCATGCCTGTGATCCCAGCTACTTGGGGGGGCTGAGGCGAAAGGATCTCTTGACCTTGGTGAGTTGAGGCTGCAGTGAGCTATGATCATGCACTGTACTCCAGCCTGGGAATAGAGTGAGACCCTGTCAAAAAAAAAAAAAAAAAAAAAAAAAAAGTTCTGTAAATGGAGTCACTGGTTAAAAATCATCCCCTAAACACAGATTTTTTTTTTCTTTTCTGTGTTGCAAAGACAGAACAGACCACCAACAGTATGAATTTTGCTTCCTCTTCACAGACAGACATGGAGCTTGCAGGAAAGTTGTTTGGAGTAATCGTTTTAACACTGGAAATAGCACTTCCCTGAATGTGACTTGAGTTTTTTATTAATATTATGTTTGGATCATGAGAAGACTCATTCAGCCAAGCTGACTTAAGACATTAAATGACTAGTTAACCATATACACTAATCACATAAATATGGTTTGTGGAATGATATAAAATGGTTTATGAAATCATTTTTAAGCCATCTTTTCAACAGTAATTGTATCAGTCCTGTCATTTTTTAAACCAAGTGATATTGGCAAGAATGAGCCTAAATGTCTTTAATATTCTGATGATGAGCATGCAAAATTGCCCCTGCAATAAAATGACAGGGTTGTGTTCATTTCTCTTCTTCCGTGGCACTTTGCTTTCTTCCCTTTCAACTTTAAAACACACTTCCTACAATTTCATCCTGGGAGAAGGCTGCATAAGTTTCCATTGCTGTCATTTACTTAAACTATAAAATTGTTTCCAGATTACCAACCATAAAATGGAAAGGCAATCTTATTTATGAATGTATAAATCAGATAATGTCCCCAGAATGAATCCTGAAAGCAGACACAATTTGATGATTAAATAGGAGGGAAAATGTTTTCTCATTACCGTGTGTCAAAAGAATTGTATTTTTGTGAAGTGGCTTTGGCCAAGACAGTAGAGCGTACACATGTATTCGGTGCTGTGTGTACTGCCTGCTCCCACCAGGAAGAGGATGACTTCCCCTCTACTGTCAAGCATCTGAACTCTCCAGGGGGGATGTCAGATGAGAAGCCACCTGACTCAGAATCTCTGATGCAGCATGTCTCTTTCCTGGTGACCTTGCAGGTGACATATCCTGAAAGAGGCCACCCAGGGAGCCTTCACTCCCTTCCTCACAGATACAAAAAGGCAAGCCAAGCATGTGGGTACCTGGAGTGGGTATAGCCCTTTTGTTCTAAAAACACCCAAACTCTTATGCCAGGCAGTTCTGCAACTCTGTCAATATTAGCCCTAAAGAAGAATAGGATGTTGTTTGGGAGTTGTCTCTCTCTGCACCCTAAAACTATTATCTGGTGGAAGCCCAGGGTAGAAACTGAGTACTCACTGAGCCAAGGAGCATGCCGAAGGTGTGTCTGCAGCCCCACGGACTTCCATGTGCAGATGACATGGTCTGTGTTGTGACATTCTACAGTTCTCAACTCAAGGATGAATCAGTAGAAGACCAATGTTCTTTATCCAGAATGATTCAAGTGCTTTCTTTCTTTCCTTCCTTCCTTCCTTCCTTCCTTCCTTCCTTCCTTCCTTCCTTCCTTCCTTTCTTTCTTTTCTGCCACAGTCTCGCTCTGTTGCCCAAGCTGGAGTGCAGTGGTGCAATCTGCTCACTGCAACTTCTGCTTCCTGGGGTCAAGTGATTCTCCTGCCTCAGCCTCCCGAGTAGCTGGGATTACAGGCATGCGCCACCACACCCAGCTAATTTTTGTATTTTTAGGAGAGACGGGATTTCACTATGTTGGCCAGGCTGGTCTTGAACTTCTGACCTCAAGTGATCCACCCGCCTTGACCTCCCAAAGTACTGGGATTACAGATATGAGCCACTGCACCCGGCCTGTTTCAATTTTTAATGCTGATGCTCTCCTTTGTTGGACAATGTAATGAAACCTGTTGACCAGACTGGAAGCAGAAGAAGGCTGGTCTAGCGCTAACCAGCATTGTTCTCGTGGCCAGCAATGGAATCCCAGGACTCCCCTCTGCCATTTCCCTCTTAGCAGAGTCTTATTTAGTCTCTACATAAATGAGACCTACCTATTTCTTGCATTTCTTAATATTACTGTCTTCTGCATGTACTAAGGTTGTCATCATGCCTTTCTATCCCACACTCCAGCTGTACAGAACCCTTTAAGCCACTTCCTTACCAAAGCTCTCTAGACTCTAAAAATGCCATGTTACCTTTTTTTTCTTAAAGAAATATCCTTTGCATTTGCCTAGGATTGAAGAAGAGCAGTAAACTAGTACATCTCAAGGTAGCCCTGAGTGCACCTCTGCTCTTAGTGTCATTCATTGTACTCCAGCACCACTGTGGATAGAGTCCCTGTGGGACGAATGAGGACTCTGGGCAACTTTCACCTGGGACTGAGCATTCTCCCGAGGAAGTCATTCATTTCCCAAGAGTTTGTGCAAGTCTGTGTCTCCCATGTGGCAGGAAGAGTGACCAACCACCACTCCCATTTTTTCTGAGATGCCACTGTGACTTGGGTCAATAAGCTTGACCTTGCCGATGGATATTCACTAACTGGCTTTCCTTATTTGAATTTCTTACCATTTTTTCCCTTTGATAATGTGGACTATTTTATGGCAAAGAGGGCGCCAAGGTATGACTGAAATCCTGTATGGCTGGGAGGTTTAGCATCAACTGGTGTACCTGGAAACATTTGCAAATCACTCCAGGGAGATACATTTCCGCGCTCACCATTTGAGATTTCTTCTTTCCACTCTATTACAGCAGAGAGATCATACTATTAATACTTAAAATTACTTGGTGTTTTTTTTCCCTCCTTAGTGGATTTGCAACCTTTAACTATCCAGACTGCGTGACTTACATATAAGAAACTCAGTATTGTGACAGACCATCAATTTTAAACTAAAGAAAATGTGTGGAGTTCTGATATCAGAGGTTTACAGTTACAAAATTAAGATCAATGTTACACATGGCACTGAGAGTTACATTCCAAAGGCAAAACTCAAGGCTGCAATGCTTGAGTTGGACAAAATTACCCTTGAATATCATCTTGATTGTCATAAAGTTCAGGATGCAGATGCACCATCTCTCAAAAAGAGCCCAACTTAATCAGCTGGCTTTTTCTGTGAAGGAACAGGCCATCATTACTCTTTTTTTTTTTTTTTGAGACAGAGTCTTGCACTGTTTCCCAGGATGGAGTACAGTGGCGCAATCTTGGCTCACTGTAGCCTCCATCTCCCAGGTTCTGGTGATTCTCCTGCCTCAGCCTCCTGAGTAGCTGGGATTACAGGCACACACAACCACACCCAGCTAATTTTTCTATTTTTAGTAGAGATGGGGTTTCACCATGTTGGTCAGGCTGGTCTCGAAGTTCTGACCTCAGGTGATCCACCCACCTGGGCCTCCCAAAGTCCTGGGATTACAGGCATGAACCACCATGCCTGGCCAGACCACCATTACTTTTTCCACTGAGAATCAGATAAATTAACCAGCTTGTATTTAATAGTGTAAGAATATACTGTTTGCAGAACAGGAATCCCATCACTCACAAACCCAGGGGTCTGTGGGACTGAGATCCGCAGTGAGGAGTGAGGTCCCTTCTCTTATCTCAGGCTCGTGCAAGGACAGTCACTCATGAGAGATAACAGCACAGGCAATGCCATGCCATATACATTGTTCTTCTCTCTCCTTTTCCTGTTTTGGACTACGAAGTATGCATAACTGAATTCACATGAGGTGACATGTGAAGCCTCTATTCACTTACTTGTATTGTTTTTAACGATGTGTTGAAAACAATGGCAATAGTTCTGCAAAACATCCGTTGTCTGAGGTCTAGAAATGTGAGCCTATTTCAAATGCCAGTTAAACTGTAATGAAGCATCAAAGAGCCCTGGAGAGAAGGGAGCAGTATCTGTATATGGAAATCATTGGGAAATTTTTCATTAATGTCTTGAGATGGCCAAGCTGTTAGGGATACTCGTTTTCCTGCACAATTCTGTAAAAGCCTCCAGGCTAAAGTTCCGATGACATTAGATCCAACATCATCTACTTTCAAATACTTGGGTTTTTTGTTGTTGTTGTTTGTTTTTTGTTTTTGAGACAGAGTCTTGCTCTTTTGCCCTGTCTGTAGTTCAGTAGTGCGATCTTGGTAGTAGAGATAGGGTTTCACAATGTTGGCCAAGCTGGTCTCAAACTCCTGACCTCAGGTGATCCGCCCACCTGAGCCTCCCAAAGTGCTGGGATTACAGGCCTAAGCCACCGTGCCCGGACAGGTTTCAGTCATATTTCTCCACTATCTAAAGAAGAGACATGGCGGGGCACGGTGGCTCACGCCTGTAATCCCAGCACCTTGGGAGGCCAAGGCAGGCAGATCACAAGGTCAGGAGATCGAGACCATCCTAGCTAACAAGGTGAAAAACCCCGTCTCTACTAAAAATACAAAAAATTAACCGAGAGTGGTGGCAAGCACCCATAGTCCCAGCTACTTGGGAGGCTGAGGCAGGAGAATGGCATGAACCCGGGAGGCGGAGCTTGCAGTGAGCAGATTTGGCGCCACTGCACTCCAGCCTGGGCAACAGAGCAAGACTCCATCTCAAAAAAAAAAAAAAAAGACATGTTTGTGTTGCCCTTAAGCTATGACACAAGTGTTACTACCCACACAGCAAATATCTCCATCATTTATACCAAAACCACTCAGCAGCCTCCCAGCTGAGGTGTACAGCATAGAAATGTGTGCAGCTCAGTGAGATCTGGCCTGGGACACTGCCATGCTAGGAAACAGCCCTTTTGTGCAAGGTGAAAGAAAGAAAGCAGGGCAGAAAGACTCAAAAAACACAGGATGTGCAAACAGGATTGTTTCCAAGGGAGAAATTTTTCACTTTTCCAGGAGGCCGCTGTTGGTCCATGCTGTGTCTTTTTTTTAGCCAGTCAGGTCACTGACTTGATACTGAACACTGATCATGAATCTTGACCTCAGCTGGGGATGTGCGGCTCTTCACGTTCCTGAGCCAGGTTGGGTGAACTTCCACGGCCTTCTAGGTGGTACCTTTTATAACCATTGGGTGGTGCATCCACCTGGACAAACCGGTCTGAAAGTCAATAGAGCTTTAACAAACAATTCTCTTGTTTTACAGAGAGAGGATGCAAGCCATGGAGAAACAGATTGCCAGTTTAACTGGCCTCGTTCAGTCTGCACTTTTTAAAGGGCCTATTACAAGTTATAGCAAAGATGCATCTAGGTAAAAAAGAAGAAAGCCAATGAAAAACAATAATTCAATCTGTTTCTCTTTTAATCATTAAGATAATTCATTCATTCAAATCTGTTTCCTTGTAATCATTTCAAGGCTGAAAATATTCACATCTCTATGGATCATGGGCGTTTTTGTTTGTTTTTTGGGGTTTGGTTTTTGTTTTTTTTTTTTCCCTCCTTCTGGTAATTCTTGGTCGAAGGTAACACTTTGGCCCAAGAAGGTAAATGGGCTTCCCAGTGCATGTGGCTTCATGGACCACTCACCATGCAGTGCCTGCAACCACCACCCTTGCGTGTCCACGTCGCCATCATCTGAAAGTCACAAGTGAGCCTGGCTGCATTCCACCCCCAGTGTCAGGTGCACACCCGGGAAGCCTTTTCCATCCTGGCCAATTGTGATGCTGATGCTAAAATACCTTCATTGCTTAATCCCATCACTGCCAATTGCTTCAAATAGTGAATGGAATGGGCTTTAAAAAAAAAAAAGGCATTTTGGAAACTGCATGGCTGACTCTTTTTTTCTTTTATTCAGCGAGAAAATGATGAAAACCACAGCCAACAGGAACCACACAGACAGTGCAGGTAAGTGAGTGTTTTTGGAGTTGTAGGAGGCCTGTGGGCTGCCTGGGATGAGTCCTGACTTGTCTCAGAAATGTTTGACATTTCCCTAAGTCACTTATTTGGTACAATGTCAGAGGATTCCTAGATATTCCTGCTAATACTGAAATTCCAGATTTATTCATTAATTCAGGGGGCAAAGCACCGTCTTTTCCCTTTGGTTTTCATTCATTCACTCATTTGTTCATTGATAGGGCCATACGGTGGGCATCTCGCAGACATGGGGCTGCCTGCCTAGAACTTAGAATTCAACGGGGAAGATGGAAACGGGACAAGTAATTTTATGTGTGTCGAGTGTTTAAAAGTGCAGGATAAATGCTTCACCAATAGGACTAGCCTATACCAAGGGCAGTCCCCGGAGGAAGTGACACAAACTAAGCCTGGAAGGATGAAGAGGACTTAGGGGGAAGAAGGGTTGTCCAGTCAAGGGAATTTAAAATTGTTCTAAGTGTAACGTGAAGCCATCGGAAGGTTGTACACTGGGGAAGGACATCAGCCCAGCTGCAATATGGGGATGGATGAGAAGGGACAGTAGCCAATAAGGAATGACCAGTGTCCAGATGGGAGAAAAAAGAGTATTTGGCCTAGGGCCTGCTTTTTCTCTTTTTAATCTCATGACAGATGACAGGGCCTGCTTTTTAAATGCCAGCATTCCCCAGAAAGAGAGCCCAGTTCTGTTAGTAGTGGCGTTCACTAGTATCCAGGTCTTTGCAATGAATGTCTCATCCAGCAGTCTCAAGCCAGGCCTCTGCAAGAAGATGAGGTCTTCCCTCTCATCGGGTTAGAAATAGAAATCCTTAGCAGGAACACATTCAGATACTAAATTACACAGAAAGCATATGGCAAGTTGGGTGAAACCCCAAATTTAGGGAAGCCACGTGTACTAGTTTTGTGCAGCATGGTAGAGTAGACAGATTTGGGAACTTCAGTTTAGGGCTTTGTTGATCGTGGTTCTCCTCTGGCTGAGCACAGTTTAACTACCAGGCCAACAGGGTCACTCTGCCAGTATTCCTAATCCTGATGGGATTTGTTGTTTTCCTTAGAAATCAATCCGTGGCCTTGGCCGAAGCCAGAGAATTATTTCACGGAAATTGCTAAATTTGTCTTCAGAGCAATTGCCAGTTTGTTTCGGAGATACTTAGTTTATTCATTTTTTAAAATGTATTGTAAACTTAGGGAGAAGAAAGGAAACTACTAAATATTAAAAGCTCCCATCCTTCTGTAATCCATTCTAGAAATGACTCATATCTGAAAGCACTGCTCTAATCAGAATCTACGTGCTGTTTTGTATGATCCTTTTATTTCTTTTTGCTTTTTAGAGAATAATAATAATCATAAATACGTAGTGAGTGCTTCCTATGTGCTCTTCATGCATTCACTCATGAACTCCTTACCGCAGCACCCAGGGAGAGATACAATTTTTATTCTCATGTTCCAGAGAAGAAAACTGAACACATATCCACACACGTGACACACATCATCATATGCCTGTCATTTTAACTCCTTTTAAGTTTAGATTCCTCAGTCCCTTTAAAGATCTATAGGTGGTTTCATTTCTTTGTTCTAAAACCTCTTGTCAATTTCTTTTCAAATGTGGGGAAAGGAGCCAGTGCCATTTCCTCAGATATATTTCCCAAAGTGGAATCAGTGAATCCAAAGGGACAGTTCAGTGGCAATGGTGACATGCTGCTAGTTTTCTCTTCTGAATGGCCGTGCTGATTTGCAATGCCACTGGTGATGTGCACGTGGGCTCACTCCCCACGTCTCTGCTAGGTTTGGACTTTCTCACTCTAACGTATCAGGGTGAGATATCGTCCACAGGGGCTTCGTTGCCATAGCAGCCTTGTATAGTGCACAAAATAGAATAATTCTTCCAGAATCCTAGGAAGTAAGCTACAAGACAAGTATTGTCCCTGTTCTGTAGACAAGTAAACGGAATTATATAGAAGTCAAGGAACTCATCTGGCCAAGAGTAAAGGAAAACCTAGACTTCCTGGCTACTTAAGGAATGTGTAGTTTACTGTGGAGAGAGAACAGATGGAACCTCCTATCTCAAAGATTTTTATACTGCGCATTAGATCATTTAACACACAAAACCCTATAAGGAAGATGTCATTACCCATATTTTGCATGAAAGGAGACAGAAGCTCAGGGAGGTTAGGTTAGTTATCCAAAGCCACACAGTTAGTAAGAATGATAGCCAGGTCAGGCATGGTGCCTCATGCCTGTAATCTCAGGACCTTGGAAGGCTAAAGTGGGAGGATTGCTTGAGACCAGGAGTTTGAGACCAGCCTGGGCAACATTGCAAGACCCTGTCTCTACAAAAAATTAGCATGGTGGTACACGTTTATAGTCCCACATACTTGGGAGGCTGAGGTGGGAGGATTGCTTGAGCCTGAATAGGTCAAGGCTGCAGTGAGCCAAGATCAAGCCACTGCACTCCAGCCTGAGTGACAGAGCAAGACCTTGTCTCAAAAAAAAAAAAAAAAAAGTGACAGCCTGCCTGGCTGATAATTGAGTAGATAGTGGTACCACTGGCTAAAGTTAGGCCCTTATTATAATGGACATTGAAGACTCAGAAGCAGGCAGGATGGGAGGGGGTGAGGGATAAAAAACTAAAAATTGGATACAAGATACACTACTCGGGTGATGGGTGCACTAAAATCTCAGATTTCACCACTATACAATTCACCCATGTATCCAAAAACTACTTGTTCCTCAAAAGCTATTGAAATTATATATATAATAAAATTAGGCCCATAGAGACAGAAAGAGGTTTGGGGAAGACGAGTGGAAATAATGAATTTGACTGACTTATGGAAAAGTTCAGTAGTGGCGTGAAGGCATTGGTATGTGGATCTGAAGATAATTGTGTGCTGCAGACGAGGGTGCGGGAGACCTTGGCAGGTGGTAGCAGAAGTGACCTCCCTAGAAAGCATGTCCATCCAGAAGAGAAGTGGACCCAGCGACACAACATATCAGGACTTAAAAGGTTGGCAGAGGAAGGAGTTAGAAAAGAGTTTGACCAAGACAGAGCAGCAGAAAGGGAAGAAGATGATGGAAAGTTTCAAAGTGACTGAAAAGAAAAGAAGTGGCTGACAAAGCTCAGTGTCACATTGAAGCAAAGTCATGTCAGCCTAGGAGAGAGTCCACAGGGTGACAACTAGAAGATCGCTGAAATGAACATAAAGAGCCATTTCAGGGAATGATGGAGCTATTACATGAACCAAATATAGTGGATTAAGAGGTTATAGATGAAGATACTTTAAAAATGAGTGTAGATTCCATAAAGGAATTTGGTTGTTGGCTGGGCATGGTGGCTCACGCCTGTAATCCCTATACTTTGGGAGGCTGAGGCAGATGGATCACCTGAGGTCAGGAGTTCAAGACTAGCCTGGATAACATGGTGAAATCCAATCTCTACTAAAAACACAAAATTAGCTGGCTGTCTTGGTACGCACCTGTAGTCCCGGCTACTCGGGAGGCTGAGACAGGAGAATTGCTTGAACCCAGGAGGCAGAGGCTGCAGTGAGCTGAGATCACACCACTGCACTCCATCGCAGCCACTGCACTCCAGCCTGGTCAAGACAGAGCGAGACTCTGTGTCAAAAAAAATAAATAAATAAAGATAAAAGATAAAAGATAATGAAAAGCTTGTTGTCAGGTCTCCTGGAGCTCCATTGTCAGTCCTTTAAAAAGCCTTCTGGCCTGCTCCCCTGCTGCCTCCCCAAGAGGGCCATTAGAGGGGCTGGGAGACTGGCCCTATTTGGATGGTCACTGAAGGATGAAGAGAATGGGGCTCTGGCAGCATCAGTGTCGCCAAGGCCAAGCAAGAAAGAGGACAGTTGCAGGGAGCTTCCTGGCTCATGAGCCACTTTGAGCTCCACTGAGGCCTCGTTGAGTTGTGTGTGCTGGAGAGGGAAAGGTTCCCGAAATGGCTGAGCCATGATGGGAAGACCGGCTACCACCACACTATAGCCACTCCAGGGTCTGCAAGTGGCCGCAGTGCTCTGTCCTGCAAGGCCAGCTGGCCTGCGACAAAGCTTGCACTTGACCCTTTAAAGGAAAGGGAACTGAGCCGAAGTGTGTGTGTGTGTGTGTGTGTGTGTGTATTAGTAACATGGATCCTGCCTCTTCTCCAGGTACCTGTTCCATAGAATCACATTGTCGCTGTTAGAGTCCTCTCCTGAAGGGTTTTTGCATCTTGCCTTATTTTCTTACTAAAGGAGTTGTGTGGAGATGCCCTCCTTCTTTTGATTTTGGAAATCTGAAGGGATTCGGGATGGTACCCAGTTCTTACTAGTCTCCGCTTGGCGACTGGCCGAATCTCTGCCCAGAAATAAGTTACATGTCCTTAGGTTACATTTGCCATCCAGGAAATAGTCACATAAGCACTCTATATTAGGTCTCGGAATTTTAAAATCAGTTTTTTCTATTATAAAATTACAGATATTCAGTATGCAGATTTTAAAAATACAAAAAAGTGGCTGAGTGCAGTGGCTCATGCCTGTAATCCTAGCTCTTGGGGAGGCAGAGGCAGGAGGATGGCGTGAGCCCAGGAGTTTGAGACCTGCCTGGGCAATACAGTGAGACCCTGTTCTCAAAAATAAAAAATAGTAAAAACAACAACAGCAGCAACAACAACAAAAAACACCTTATATTGGAATACCACAGCTGGAGATACCATTAACACTTTATTTTATACACTTCTAAGCTTTTCCCAATGCAAACCTGTGTGTTTAAACAGGCTCTTCTTCCAGAGGTTAAGAAAAGAAAAAAAATTAAATAATTTTAAAAAAACGTAAACAAGATTGATCAATTGATAGATCAATCAGTCAACAGATAGATGGGAGCAGAGACAGCTCTGTGGCCTGCCTTCCTATGGCACTTCCTTACTAAACTTCTAGAATGTGATTATTGCACACTGCATACTATAACACTGCATGATTCATATATATGCATTTTTTTTTTGTAATGAGAGAAATGGGCTTTTTTAGAACTACCAGTCATCTGCATTGGGATGGGATGCATAGCTTAGACTTTCCTTTGTGGCCTTCTGAGTTCTCTGATGCACTTTTCTCATAGGAACTCCCCATGTGTCTGGTGGGAAGACACTCAGTGCTCTGGAGTCCACAGTGCCTCCCAGCCAGCCTCCACCTGCAGGCACCTCGGCCATCCACATGAGCCTGCTGGAGATGAGGCGGAGCGTGGCGGAACTCAGGCTCCAGCTCCAGCAGATGCGGCAGCTCCAGGTATCCCTCATGCACGGTGGCCTCTGTCTCGGTTGCCCTGAGCTCTTCCTACCTTCCTTTTCCTAGGGGCTCCATGAGACCTAGAAAATATAGAACCGTAACAGTCAATCTGTAGCCACTTCTTTAAGCTATGTGTGCGTTACGCAGGAACAGACTCTAGGGCATTTGCTTTTGGAGATGAGCTGAAAGGAGAGGGGCCCCAGGGAGCATGCCGACAGCCAGTGAAGGCTGCCTTCTGACAGCCTGGAGGCTCCATCCTCCTCCACACTGAACAGGCACAAAGGTGGATAGTCAGCCAAGCTTTTTTTTTTTTTTTTTTTTTCATTTTTTTGCAAGGATCTGTGATGTATTTAGAACTATGAGTTTAGAATAGAAGATGAATTCATAAGGAAAAAAAACCACCATGGTGATTTGTTAAGAAAAACATCTGCATTTCATTCAGATACTGTGATCCATCCTTTCCTTGCTCTTTTCTATTGTTAAGAAATGTATGAACTCTACGGGAATCAGGGTAAGTGACCCTTCAGGTCACGAATCTTGGTCAACAAATCCCATAAATCTGCCAAAGCAGAATAAGCTGTCTCCTGGTCCTGGGTAATAAGGAGGTAGAGATGTACGTCTCTGCATGAGACCACATATTTGCTCTGTGCACCTTTTCCCATCTCCCTGCCCTGGCTGGTAGGTTAGGTGTTGAGGATACAGTGCTCGCCTAGGCTGTATACAGACATCCTCCCTGACTTCCAGACGCTCATAATCCAAATGTTGCGAGAAGATACGGCCAGGTGTCGTGGCTCACGCCTGTAATCTCAGCACTTTGGAAGGCCGAGGCGGGTGGATCACTTGAGGTCAGGACTTTGAGACCAGCCCAGCCAACGTGGTGAAACCCCATCTCTACTAAAAATACAAAAATTAGCAGGGCCTGGTGGTGTGTTCCTGTAATCCCAGCTACTGGGGAGGTTGAGGCACGAGAATCACTTGAACATGAGAGGCGGAGGTTGCCGTGAGCCAGGATAGCACCACTGCACTCCAGCCTGGGCAGTAGACTGAGACTATGTCTCAAAAAAAAAAAAAAAAAGATAAATGTATCCAGGATCCTGGAGCAGCCATGGGGATGCAACCTCCTGAGCCCTTTCCTCTAATAGGAAAAAGGCTTCCAATCACAGTTCTTCTTCAACACAGCGATGGCACGAGCCCTATGTTGTTTAACCACCTAATGAAGGCTAAGAAAACAATTTCCCCTTGCCCTCTGCCTACCAGAAAACACACTGAAAGGCAGCTGGTTTGAGAGACCTGCCCCGAGGTCCCAGCATAGATCATGAGGGTTGCTAGAAGAGCGAATGCTCAGACCTCCAAAGGCTACTCTGTCTCTTAGGCAACATCCCAGATACCTTGGACATCCGATGCAAATTCATTTAAATACCCTATTGAATCGCATCATCTGTGATGGTCCCATCCTTTGCATTAGCTTCTCCTCGCTTTGCAATTTTAAAGACACATTGCAATGAAATGAAGTGTACAGGTTGGGCTGGGTTGTGTCAGGGGTGACAAAGTTACATGTCTTCAGTGTCCAGGCAGCAATTGTAAGTGAAACGGAGGAGAGACCACAGTAAATTGGCCCCTTTAAACCACTCAGTTCCAACTGGCTCTTAACCTTTAGAATTAGTATCCAGTGTTTCTAGATATTTCAATATTTCAAGCGAATCTGGAGACATAGATTTTACATGAATTACCACCATTTTAAAATGTTGGAAAGTAATTAAAAACCGATTACTAAGTACTCTGCAGGCCAAAGGACACAATTGCAGTTCAGAGGAGGCCCGTCAGCTCCCAAGTTCTTTCTTACCTGGGGCTCCTGGAGGTTAAGCCCCTCCTTTCACTGCTCCTGCCTTTTGGCACCATCTGCTGGCCGTTTGGAAATTGTTACTTCCTCATTGCACCCCTGTAAGAAAAACATATTAATCATTTGTATGGAAATACCTAACTGCTCTCAAAAGTGAGCATTTGTCGGTTTGGGGACAGGGATGGAATTGCTTTAGCATAAATGCCACACTTCCCCTGGGAATTTCACAGGCGTTAGAGGTGAGTTTGATACCAAGGCTATCTTGATGTCTGTAGCTACAGCATCACCTCATCAGTGGCCGGTGTAGTTTGGTGCTGTGGCCGGCTGGGACGGATCTCCCACACTTGTCTCTCCTCGCAACCCTTGAACTGTGCAGCTTTGTGAAAAAGAGCAGTTTTCTTAAACAAAGAAGGTCTTTGGTCAAGGTCTGGGAATGCTGTGTTAACCACACAAGTTTCTTTATTGTTCCAGAACTACTCAACTTTTCTGGCTTTCTGGGAATAAAGAACAGTGAGCAAATGTGCTTTTGAGCCTGGGAGGTTGGGCAGTTCTAAAGTGCAGACTCACGGGGAAAAATAAGTATGGTGTTTCCTAACCTGGCTGTTACTGTTTCTACCTCTGTCTTTGTATTCCCTGGGTCTCATTCAGCTTTCCTCCCCATCAAACTTCTGTCTTTTCAATCATGGGAGTCTACATAAGACAAAAACAGTTTAGAATAATTAAGCTATCTCGGAACCAATTCTCCTTCAACATGTGCAGTATTATATACCACAAATGAACAGCAGTCCCACAGTGGTTATAAGTCCAATAATGGAGCTATCATTAGAGATATACGAAATACTAGACTAGTCTCAAAAGAACAAAAATTGAATTAGAAATTCAAATGTTCTTTGAACTGTGTTATAAAATAGTGAAACGGAATAAAACCATTTGTGCTTGGCAGCCAGCTCCAGTAATTAGATAATTAAATCACTGGAAAATCCTAGACTGTAGAGCATATCCTATTTGAGCATTTCATTTCCAAAATTGATGGATTATTCTCAGGAACAGAAATCTGTTGCAGACACATTGGGTTGGGTAGATTTCAAAGGGACAAAGGGAACCTAAGCAGAAGATCAAGGGAACCACTAAAAGCTTGTCCATGTTATCTTCTGCTCTCCAGTTTCACAGGAGTTATCAGTCCAAGAGCGGTTCTCAATCCTGGCTACTCATTAGAATTACCTGAAACCCTTAACAGAAATGCCAGTGCTCAGGCACCACGGCCAGAGTCTGACTTCACTGGCATGGACTGGAGGCTAGGCACTGGTGACTCTAGAACATTCCAGGGTAAAAACTCCTGCTCTCAGGTAATATGAATGCTTAGTCCATGAAGACACCTCCTGGAAATGTTGAGATAGTCAACTATTCCCAATGACTTAAAGCCTTGACTTCAAACAATGCACCTCATTCCCAGTGGCAAATCTAATATGTTCTCTGCTAGCTACAATTGGTGTGAGAGCTCTACAGAACCTTTATAGCATGATATTCCCATTCCCAAGTAACAGTTGGGTCTGTAGTTAGCTAGCAACAACAAGAAAGGATTTTCTCAAGGCTTTGTACCTAACAGATGTTCTCCTCCAATGATGATTATATTTGCCTGTTACCTTTCCTGATGTCATTTTGAAAAAAGTCCACTTTTTCTGAATAATGAACATCTTTTTCCCAGAATGCCACAGTACTTGGATTTTACCAAAGTCATGCCATATCCACAGAAGTGACTGCATTTCTGCCCCTCCCTGTGGGCGGTTGAGGAGAGAGAGAGAAGCTTCTGGAAGAGATAGTACAGGTTCTCTGGAGGCCAGATAAGACTTGGCCTAAAGAGAGAATGGAGACCTCCAACTATTTTCATCCCCACAATTTTTTCCCTGGACCCAATCTCTTTATTCTGCTTCCTGATAAATAAAAAATTGGGTTGTTCTGGACTTAGCATTACATTTGTAGGACTCCTGAGAATTTACTATCTCTTTCCAAGAGAAGGAGAAGGTAAAATATCAACATAAAAAATAAACATAGTAGTGCATAGAGCCCTTGTATTTGAAATGATAAAATTCAAGAGTTTCCTTAATGTGTCTTTTAAAAAGATAGCACCTCGTGGAAATATGCCAGGGTCTCATTTGTCTTCTGAGGTGCGTGACAATGGTCATGGGAATGCGGAACCCCCGAGAAAAGCATGTTGGAGTTTCCCACGTGCAACAGACCCGTTTCCCCTGCCAAGAAGTAATAAACAGAACTAGTACAGGGCTTGACGATTAGGCTGCTTACAATGTACCAAGCTCTAGTCAGATCTTCAGACAACAAGAGGCTTTCTAAGATGGGGAGACAGTACCCCAATAACACGGGTTATATAGCTGTGACCAGGCATCCCTTACCTTGTTCCCTGAAGCCTGAGGGAGTGGATCCAGGTGGGAT
The DNA here is from genome assembly GCF_003255815.1 of Theropithecus gelada. NCBI lineage: Eukaryota > Metazoa > Chordata > Mammalia > Primates > Cercopithecidae > Theropithecus > Theropithecus gelada. The sequence goes on along the minus strand of NC_037677.1, from coordinate 25,287,424 downwards.
CGGGAGTCATTCTGAGGTCTGGCTTTCCTCCTGAAACTTTCTGATTCGTGGTATAACCACTGTTCCATGTCACTGCTAGACAGCAAAATCAGTCCAATTACATTATCCATTGTTGGCAAGACTGACAGTCTTAGATTTTACCTAAGAAATCAAAACTGAGTATGTGAGATATCGGCCCGTTTTCAGGTGGGTGGAATTAGGTTTAGGCAGTTTTCTAGTTTTTCCATGAAGTGATTTGGATAACTTATTTGGTCCAATTAAAATTTTAATGAACAAGAGCATTGTTTCTGTCTAAGAGTGCTTATAAAAATGTCAAGGCATTTTCAATAAATTAGATTTCCTGCTATGAGGAATAACTGCAACTCTACTTGCCCCCCGCCACCCACTGTTGACAACTAGAAAACTGAAAAATAAGCAAATGTATGAAACAAATGTTTTCAGAAATTAGACAGGACTGTAATCCTTAGGAGAATGGGAAAAAAACCTACAACTGACGCAGCTTTCTGCCTGGAGGCACTTTTCAAATCTTGGTGCAGGAAGGAAAAACCCAAGTGTGGCACTGACAGTGAGTTGAGGAGATAAGACCAAAGTTTAGAGAGCTGAAACAGCTAGAATTGGTGGACTGGAGTACCACATACAAGAAAGCTCTGCAGAGAAAGAACTACATCAATAAATGGGTCTGTTATTGAATGTTAAGCCAAGCATGTACAGTATGAAAGCAGCCGATCAGCCAGGCAAATACTAAGTGGGGGGCTGTAAGTTAAAAAGTTCCGGAAGTTCACACAGGCCTGGGAGATGTTCATGTTTTGAAAAGCAAAAAGCGAAGTGGCCTTGTTGAGCACCCGGGCATTTTGTAGAGCTCGGAGAAGGACTATGCCTCAGTCTTAGGACTTAACTAGCCCCAGAGGAAAGACTACCCTAGATTTAACCTAAGAGCTTTAAAAATGCCTTCAAAGGACAAAGCTGATCCACAAGTAACTGGACTGTCGACCAGAGAAAATCCAAAATCTGTAAAGGAAAACAACAAAATTGAAAGCTCCATGCCCAGTATCCACTCAAAAATTACTAGACATGTGATGATGCTGAAAAATGTGACCTATAACCTTAAGAAAAGTTGTCAAGAGAAATCGACCAGACATGGCAGGGATAATGAAATCAGCAACAGGGACTTCAAAACAGCTATTATAATTATTCTCAGGGATTTAAAGGAAGACATGAATATAATGAGGAAAGAAATGGAAGATATAAAAAATATCCAAGTGGAGCTTTCAAGAGTTGAAAAACAGTATCCAAATGTGCTTAACAGAAGACTAACCACTGTCCAAAATGTCAGTCATTCTGAAAACAGCAATGGAAACTGTTCAAACTGAAGTATAGAGACACAAAAGACTAAAGAAAATGAATTAAAGTGTAGTGACCAGTGAGACAATATTAATAAAAGCTTAAGTGGATAGAGAAAAATATTCAAAAAGGTAATGACTGAATTTTTTCCAAATTTGATGAAAGCTGTAAATCCACAGACCAAAAAAGCTCAATGAACCCCTAGAATGGTAAGCACAATGGAAATTACACCAAAGCACGTGGTAATCAAATTGCTATACACCAGGGATAAATGGAAAAATTTTCAAAGCAGCTGGGGGTGGAGAGAAAACCCATTACATACAAGGAATCATAATTAAGAATTAATGCCAACTTCTCATCAGAAACAAAAGGCAAGTCACAACAGTGGAATGACGTCTTTAAAGTATTGAAAGAAAGAAACTCTTTTAGAAAACAGAGAATACTTCCTAACTCATTTTATGAAGCCTGCATTACCCTAAGAGCAAAACCAGACAAAGATATTATAAGAAAAGAAAACCACAAACCAATATCCCTCATGAAAATATATGTAACAAATCCTTAAGAAAACATTAGTAACTGAATCCAGCAATATATAAAAAGGATAATACATTATCCTGGGGTTTTATTCCAGGAATGCAAGACTGTTTTAATATGAAAAAAAAATCAATGTATTTGACCTTATTAACAGAAAAATCATATTTCAATAAATGCAGAAAAAAGCACGTAACAAAATTTAGCATCAATGATAAAAACAGCACTCTGGAAGTAGAAGGAAGCTTCCTTACCTTGATAAACAACATTTGTGAATGACATACAGAAAACATAGTTAATGGTGAAACACTAAACACATTCCCCAAAAAATCAGGAACAAGGCCAAGAAACCTACACTCACATCTGTTTAACACTGTACTGAAGATTGTAGCAAGGTTAGTATGGCTAGAGAAAGAGAGGCACGCAAATGGAAAAGTAAAATGTCTAATTGGCTTTACTCACAAATGACATGATTGTATACGTGTAACATTAAATGGAATCTACAAAACTACAAAACATGCTACTAGAAATAAGTGACTTGCCAGGCACGGTGGCTCACGCCTGTAATCTCAGCACTTTGGGAGGCCAAGGCGGGCAGATCACAAGGTCAGGAGATCGAGACCACCCTGGCAACATGGTGAAACCCCGTCTCTACTAAAAATACAAAAAAAAATTAGCTGGGTGTGGTGGCGGGTGCCTGTAGTCCCAGCTACTCGGGAGGCTGAGGCAGGAGAATGGTGTGAACTCGGGAGGCGGAGCTTGTAGTGAGCCGAGATCGTGCCACTGCACTACAGCCTGGGTGACAGAGCGAGACTCCATCTCAAAAAAAAAAAGAAAAGAAAAGAAATAAGTGACTTGAGCAAGATCACAAGAATCAAGTCAATGTACACAAATATTAAAATTTTGTTATATCCATTTGTACAATGAAATGCTACTCAGCAATAAAAGAATGAATCACTGAAAAACTCAGCAACAGGGCTGGATCTCAGAAAAAAATATTCTGAACAAAAGAAGCTGGACACAAAGGAGTACATGTTATATAATTCCATTTTTATAACGTTCTAGAACACAAAGAACTCATCTATGATGACAGAAAGCAGACTGGTGGTTTTTTGGGCTGGGGGTTGGGGATTGATTGCAAAAGATCCCAAAGGAATTTTTTAGGGTGACAAAATATTTAGCTGTCTTTTCAGCAGTGGTTACATCAGTGTATACATTTGTCAAAATTCATTGAACTGTGCACTTAAGATGGATATGTTTTATTGTTTGTAAACTTTGTGCCTCAAGACAATTGATTTTAACTATTAAAATGCAGGTATCACCTCTTAAGCAAAAACCAGCTTAACAATTTGAGTTTCCATTAACTAATTGACTTGAAGCATTTAGAGAAAGATGGTGATCCACATCCTATATTTAGCACTTTTTTACACTGTGCTCAGATAAGCAGGAACTGTCCTGCAGCCTGGAGACAGTGGCAAGAACACCAGGCAGGGAGGGTGGGGGGACTGGGAAAGCAGACACAGAACCTGTGTAGACCCTGTTCATTCACGACTCACTCCTCATTGCCCACATGCCAGCCAGTGAGCTATGACAGCTTCCCTCTTTAGTACCCTCAGCAGGATCCTGTAAGGCCCCGCTTTCTAGACAGGAGGATAACAAAGCCTAGAATTGAAACAGAGCCTTTCCCTCTCCTCCTCTTCTAGTGGAGTAAGTCTAGTTGCGTTTAAACATTATGCCCAGTTGTATTCTTCCGGTATGTTCTTATCCTTCTCAGAAACTTTATATTGCGATTCATTCATAAAGCAAATACAGTTGTGCCTTGAACAACAGGGGGATTGGGGTGCTGACCCCTCACGCAGTAAGAAATCCATAGCTTTTGGCTCCCCAAAACTTAACTACTAATAGCCTACTGCTGAGTGGAAGCCTTACCAGTAATAGTTGATTAACACGTCTTGTGTGTTGTAGGTATTGTATACTGTATTTGTTTTTTTCACATGCCTGCTGTCTCAAATACATACTGTATTCTGACAATAAAGTAAGTTGAAGAAAAGAAAATGTTATTAAGAAAATCATAAGGAAGGGAAAATATATTTACTATTCATTAGGTGGAAGTAGATCATCATAAAGGTCTTCATCCTCATCGTCTTCTCATTGAATAGATTGAGGAAGAGAAGGGGTTAGTCTTGCTGTCTCAGGGGTGGCAGAAGAGGAAGGAAATCTACATATAAGTGGACCCACGCATGCAGTTCTAACCTGTGTTGTTCAAGTGTCAACCGTATGTGTTGGGTACCTACCACGTGCCACACACGGCTTGTAGCTGTGAACAGAATGGCACACTCCCTGCCTTGCTAGAAGAACAACTTGGGGTGCTGGGGAAATTGATGAGTTGAATTCAGAAGACCTGGTTCTATTCCTAACTGTGCTCTATAATTGCCAAGCAGACCCTGAACATGTCCTTTGACTTCTCAGGGCCTCATTTTTCCCACCTTTCAATTTTATGAATTTCACATATTTCACCAATGATGTCTAGCATGATATCCAGTGTTAATATCCACTATCTAATCAGACCCCAGATTTACTTAAGCTCGTTTTAAAATTTGGGCAGGAGGGTTAGGTGCCCTGCTGTGCCCCATAGCCCATGGCACAGTGACATCATCTGTCTATTCAAAAGCCCTTTTCTTAGGCCATGAAATCATCCTTGGTGGTAAATCAAATCGTCTGAGGAGTTTTAGAAATTCCCGGCAACAAGATAGTACCTTAGACCGGTAAAATGAGAATCTCTCAGTTGGGATCCTGGCATTGTTCACTCTTAGGCCCCTTTAATTATCTACTCATTTTCCCCTCACATCCCTGTCATCACTCATTCCCCCTCCCCTTCAAAGGCAGGAGCTCTGTGGGATTAGACACAGGGACTGAAGTTGAGAGAATCATCTTAATAGTACATGGTGTTGCTGTGTGTGGCTAATTGACCGATATGAACAGTGCCGACCTGTAGCCCTGCCACATCCCTGCAGTGAGAGCAAGACAAGGCATGGAAGAGCTGATCCCAACACCTATCTGAGCCCATGGGTCACAGCAGGTTTCAACCATTTAGAGAAGAATTTTGGATTCTTCATTGTTGCCTGTTCTTATCAATGTTACTGATTCATTCAGTTCATTCATTCAACAGATGTATTTTGAGTTTTCTGCTAATATGCCAGACACAGTGTACCAGAGACTCTGTGGAGGGCAGAAATTAACCAGGTGGAGGGAAGAGAATTCTGGGAGATGGGAATAGCAGGTGCAAAGGCCTGGCAAAAAGGAGTCTGTCGGAGGTTGCAGTGAGCTGCGATCACACCACTGCGCTCCACCTGGATGACAGAGTGAGACTCTGTCCCAGAAAAAACAAAAAACAAAAAAGGAGCCTGGCCCCTATGAAGAACTGAAATGATGTATGACTGGAGCAGAGTGCTAGGTGCATGCAGGGAGGGAGATTAGCCACAAGGCAAGGGACCAGTCTGCCCAGTGCCTGGAGAATGGGCTGTAGCCAGAGAGAGCATAGGAGGATGTTGTTCTCTGTACAAAGTCTCTAAAAATGGCACTTTTTGGCCTTGCATGGTGGCTCCTGCCTGTAATCCCAGCACTTTGGGAGGCCAAGGTGGGCGGATCACCTGAGGTCGGGAATTCGAGACCAGCCTGACCAACATGGAGAAACCCCGTCCCTACTAAAAATACAAAATTAGCCGGGTGTGGTGGTGCATGCCTGTAATCCCAGCTTCTCAGGAGGCCAAGGCAGGAGAATCACTTGAACCCAGGAGGCAGAGGTTGCAGTGAACCGAGATCATGCCATTGTACTCCAGCCTGGGCAACAAGAGTGAAACTCCATCTCAAAAAAAAAAGGTGCCTTTTAGCAAAATAGTGACTGACTGGTTTTTAAGACCGTGATAAAAAGACATTAGCAAAAGTGGTGTGAGACCATGATCATGAGTCCTGTAGAGAAAGTAACCAAAAGTGGTACATTTCTATGTGGTTCCCTCCCAGACAAAACACCAGGCTCCACCCACTAGTTCATGCTCCCTGATAGCAATGGCTGGTATGTGCTCAGGTCTAGATTGGAGACAGACACTTTATTTTATTGTCTCACTGAGTCTCCATGACCAACCTACGGGCTATGAGATATTACTACCCCTTTTTCGGATAGACACAGAGGTTAATAGCTTGCCCATAGTCACACATCTACTAAGTGGTAAAACTGGAAGTTGAACCCAGGCAGTCTTTCCCCGGAGGCCAGTTCATCACCATGCAGTGCTGATATTGGGACCTAATGGTGGTTCTGCTTGTGGCCTGTGTTGAAATGTTTTGTCTTTATTCAGAGAAAACAGAAGGCATGATGTGGTTTTCAGCAGGTGGTGACATGGTCAGATTGCATTTCCCCTCAATTTACATGGATAATGGACAGTTGACAAAGACATCATCACCCCCATGAGACAATAAACCAGTTCATGAAACCGGAAAACAAAGGAAACCATTGAAATTTGTTAAATGATATTTCAGTGGAACTTTAGGGATGATATACTAGGCATAATATCATTATTGTTGTGGAGGCTGATTGAATGAATTCACTTGATGGATCTGCTGTTAGAAAATTGTTCTGCTCCAGGGACTCAAGTGTTCAACTAGACTCTTGTGAAGCCTGAATAAAGCTCCCACCTCCTATATTCTCTGGGATGAGAAACAAGAATGTTCTGGAAACTGTTTGGAAATTGTGAGCTTCTGTATACAGGTAGCCTACCTCCAATCTAGAGAAGTTCATAAATTGCCAAGAACCCTGGATTCATCTAGAATCATTATCATTGCCAACATTAAAGTCCTATGTTTTAAGGGTCTGTGATTTTGTGGTACGTGGTACGTGGAATCATATGAATGAGAAGGACACGGACCCTCTTTGAACTGATACTGATATATTTCATAGCCAAATCACCATGTGTTGAGTTCCCGTTCTATACCATGTGGTATTTCATGTAGCCCTCAAGAATGGCCAAGGAAAGTGGATTCCCCATCCTTAGGGGTAAGGAAACGAAGACCAAGGGAGTCTAAGTAATGGGCCCAAAGTCTCACAGTGGGCTAGGGAGAGAGTATGCGATTTGACCCAAAGTCTTCTTGGCTCCCAAGCAGGTGCCCTGTGCTGCTCCCTGTAAAGATACGTCAATGAGAGTTTATGCCTGTTGTCCGTGATGCATTGACCAGAGTAGAAAAAGGATCCTTTGTCTTGCAGGCAGTCTGGTTGTCAGTTGGCTGCCAAAATTCAGATGTTGGTGGAAGAAGCCACATTATGTACAGTCTTTGCTCCCTTTCGTTTCTCACTGAAATAAGTAAAGATTCAGCCACAGGGCTGTCTACCCAAAGTGTTCTGAAGACTTCAAGGCATTTACTCACCTCCATTTCATGCAGGCAGAGCCCACTGAAGTTGATTTTCTGTGTTCACAGCTGCAGAACCAGGAACTGCTGAGGGCGATGATGAAGAAGGCCGAGCTGGAAATCAGTGGCAAAGTGATAGAAACAATGAAGAGACTGGAGGATCCTGTGCAGCGACAGCGCGTCCTGGTGGAGCAAGAGAGACAAAAATATCTTCATGAGGAAGAGAGGATCATCAAGAAGTTGTGGTGAGTGCCAGTCACTTGCATGTTGAGCTGTTTCACCTGCAAAGGAAAATTATCGTTGCTAAGAAGGAGGTCCTTCCCAGTTGCCCTCTCTTTATTGAGCACCTACTGTGTATAAGTTAGAGTTCTGCTGATGGTGGTATATGTGGACACTTCAGCATCTTTCCATGGAGGCCCAGGAAATTCAGTGGTCCTCAGGTGACTGCATTTCTTTAAAAGTTGCAGCATTGCTGGGCATGGTAGTTCACACCTGTAGTCCCAGTTACTCTCGAGGCTGAGGCGGGAGGATTGCTTGAGTCCAGGAGTTCGAGACCAGCCTGGATAACATAGGGAGAGCCTATCTTAAAAAAAAAAAAAAAAAAAAAAAAAAAAAGAACAGAGAGAGAGAGTTGCAGCTTCATACTCTCTCCTCCAGGGCTCAGCAATACACAAAATTAAAAGGAGTAAATGGCAAAACCCAGTGACAAATAGGAAGGCTATATTTCATCTCAATAAATTAAAACTAATGGGCAAAATAACACAGCACTAAAATTATCTTCCTATTATTCAACTGTAGTTAAAATCGCAAAAGAAGAATTTAAATGTAAAGGGTATCTGATCCCGAATGAAAGATGCTTCCTTAGCTGTTATGAATGTTATTTAAGATTCTTATTGAAAGCATCTATCAATTCCTACTATTGAAATGAGCAGAATTTTATTACTCCCCCATCAGCAGGCAGGCACATCTTTTATGGTAATTGTATATTTTGGTATGCAATGAAGATTTATCATGGAACTATCTCACCTTTTAGTATAATGAATAGCAATTTTGAGGGGTTTCTCCAGTGTTGATAATTCTCTTGTTTCTTGGAAAACTTAAATCTCTCAAATTGGGATTGCAAGGGAACAATTTGCAAACTCTTCTCATGGCCATAATGAGAAGAGGTTTCCATGATGGAAAGCATTGTGTTCAATCACCTATCTCCTGTTGGAGCTGTGGCTCATATCGCCCTGGATACCAACCTAATGTGTTTGATTAAAATTAGAGTGTCCCTCTCAGCAGTCTAGAGGGGAGAAAAAAAAAAACTTCAATTTGAGTTATTCTTTTCCTAATAAATTAAATCAGGCCGCTGTTCATCCACATCTCAAAATAGCTTCCAAAATTCTACTTAGTTCACACATTTATAGGCAGAGTTAATCACCCACCATGAGTTGGTAAGGCTGTTATTTGTCTGAAATGTTTTTGTGACAGCCCAATTATCTAAAACTAGGTCTCCAGATTCTTCTTTAAAACTTCTTTTAAAATACATATCCTGGCTGGGCACAGTGGCTCATACCTGTAATCCCAGCACTTTGGGAGGCCGAGGCAGCCGGATCACCTGAGGTCAGGAGTTCGAGACCAGCCTGGCCAACATTGAGAAACCCTGTCTCTACTAAAAATACAAAGAAACATAGCTGGCCATGGTGGTGTATGCCTATAGTCCAGCTACTCAGGAGGCTGAGGCAAGAGAATTGCTTGAACCCAGGAGGGGGAGGTTGCAGTGAGCTGAGATTGTGCCACTGCACTCCAGCCTGGGCGACAGAGCAGAACTCCGTCTCAAAAAATAATAGTAAAAATAAAAATAAAAACATATATCCTTTTAATAACATTTATATAAATTTTCCAACAAAATTATGAAAAAAAAATTTTTTGAGATGGAGTCTTGCTCTGTTGTCCAGGCTGGAGTGCAGTGGCATGATCTCAGCTCACTGCAACCTCCGCCTCCTGGGTTCAAGCAATTCTCCTATGTCAGCCTCCTGAGTAGCTGGGATTACAGGTGCACGCCATAACACCTGGCTAATTTTTGTATTTTTAATAAAGTCAGGGTTTTACCATATTGGTCAGGCTGGTCTCAAACTCCTGACCTCAGGTGATCCACCTGCCTCAGCCTCCCAGAGTGTTGGGATTACAGGCGTGAGTCACTGTGCCCGGGCAGTGAATTTCTTTTTAAAAAAAAATTGTGTTTATTGGTTAGCTGAAATAATTCTCACTTCTGGCCTAGAAAAGTCATCTTTAATCTCAATAATACTCTGAGATTACAGCCTAGCATAGGAATGAGACAGAAAAAGTAGTGGAACGAACATATCATAAGAGGGCTTTATCTGGTTGGATTTGTGGGAAGGCCACAGATGAGTAAGATATGCAAAGAGCCCTTAAGAATCTTCAGTCTAGCAAAGCCAACCTGATAAATAGGAGTATAGCCCCAAACACGGGATTTACAGGTACCAGTTTTACCCACACAAAAGAGAGACTAACCCAGGGATCAGGAAGACTTAACCTGAATGAAGTCATTCTTTGTATGACCTACAGGCCACACACAGTATCTAGCACATAGTAGTTTCAGAAATGGTTTGTTAGGCTGGGCACAATGGTTCACACGTATAGTCCCAGCAGTTTGGGAGGCTGAGGTGGGAGGATCACTTGGGACCAGGAATTCAAGAACAGCCTGGGCAACATAGCAGAACCCTGTCTCTACTAAAAATAAAAAATCAGCCAGGTGTGGTGTCATGCACCTGTAATCTCAGCTACTCAGGAGGCTGAAGCAGGAACATCGCTTGAGCCCAGGAGTTCAAGGCTGCATTGAGCTATGACTGCGCCACTGCATTCCAGCATGGATATTGGAGCAAGACCCAATTTCTAAAAAAAGAAATGGTTAAACTCAACTGAGATGGCCTCGAAGATGGGGAGATTGCATCAGCAGAGGCTAGACAGGGAAGGACTTCTGGGCAGTAGAACCCTGCAAACCAACAAGTTTCTGGCCTGGAAAATGCAAGATGTCTTTGGAGAACTGGGTAGCAGTCCAGTTAGGCAGGAGAGTTGGGTGCAAGATACACATCCCATATTTGGGGAGTGCCATTCCATTTGCACACTGACTTCCTGTATCTTAGACCATACTCAAGGCCTCACGTACCTGCTTGATGCCTGTCTGGCCTGTGCCTACAGAGATTGGAAGATTCTTTAAGAGAAATCTGGATTTCTGGCTTTTCTTGAAAGTTCTGGGGTTCAACCCCGGATTCACAATTTCTGTGGATGGAGCTTAGGAATCTGCAGTTTACAAACAAAGCTGGTGATTCTGAAGCACCTTCACATTTGAGAGTTACTGCCTAGAACGATGAGGAAGACACTGAGTGTTTGGGTTTTTTTGGTTTTTGTTTTTGGTCAAGGAAGTAGCAAAGCTAGAGTTGTATTGGAGCGAGGTCCCTCTGGTGATCATGTGCGGGACTGATTGAGGGGAAAATAGATCAGTGACTAGGAGACCATATGGGAAGCTACTGTCTCCGTCAGGCAAAAGGCAATGAGGCCTGAACCAAGCAGTGAAAGTAAGAATGAAGTCAAATGCAAAACGTCCTATGGTATTCACCACCTACGACTAGCTCTCAAAATTTTTCTTTAAAACACCTTTTGAAATATGTATCCTTTTGGCTGGGCACAGTGGCTCTTGCCTGCAACCCCAGCACTTTCGGAGGCTGAAGTGGGAAGATCGCTTGAGCCCAGGAATTCAAGACCAGCCTGGGCAACATAGGAACATAGGGAGACCCCATGTCTACAAAATAAAAATGAAAAATAAAAACTAAACCCTAGCCGGGCATGGTGGCACACACCTGTGGTCCCAGCTACTCAGGAGGCTGAGGTAGGAGGATGGCTTGAGCCTGGCAGGTCAAGGCTGCATGATCACACCACTGCATCCCAGCCTGGGTAACAGAGCAAAACCCTGTTAAAAAAAAAAAAAAGCAATTAAAAATAACTATATACATATATATCCTTTTAATAATGGTAGTGTAAATTTCCCTTCTATAAGGTATAAAGCAGATTAACTGATTGGATGGCTAGATCTGAATGACAAGAGAGCAGGTTATAAAAGACAGCTGGAAATAGCTAGAAGAGAAGAACTAGAATGTTTCTAGCATGAAAAAAAGACAAATATTTAAGGTGACGGATATCCCAAGTACACTGATTTGATCTGTACAAATTATATGTACTAAATTATCACATGTACCTCAAAACTCACAACTAGTATGCGTCGATTTTTAAAAAGAGCTTATTTTTTAAAAGCCAGGAATTTCAACTCTGGAATACCAGAACAGCAATATCCCTCTTTCCTTCCCCTCTCCCTCCTCGTTCTCCTTTTCCTCCTTGTCCTTCTTCCAAGCACTAGAATATAAGCCTCCTTGTGGAGACTTATATTCAACTCATGTTAGGTTGAATTACTGGCGAGCCATTCAGAAGGCAGAGAGATTAAATTTGGGTCTAAAACTATGACGAGATGGGCGGGGCACAGTGGTTCACACCTATAATCCCAGCACTTTGGGAGGCCGAGGTGGGTGGATCACTTGGGGTCAGGAGTTAGAGACCAGTCTGGCCAACATGGCGAATCCCCATCTGTATTGAAAATACAAAAATTAGCTGGGCATAGTGGCGGGCACCTGTAATCCCAGCTACTCAGGAGGCTGAGGCAAGAGAATCACTTGAACCCGGGAGACGGAGGTTGCAGTGAGCTAAGATCGGGCCACTGCACTCCAGCCTGGGTGACAGAGATAGACTTTGTCTAAAAATAAAAAATAAAACTATGAAAAGAAATTGGGTCTAGATAATTTCTACATGAAAATAATAATTGGTCTTCTAATAATAGGTGAAATATATTCCAACAAACTGGATGCTTCTTTTTAACAACACTAGGATGAAAAGCAACTTAAACAAATAGAATGCTATAAACTGTAACATCTATGAATATCTGACATTCTGTGGAGCGAAGCTGGTATTTCAAAAGTCATATTGATTACCATGTCAAAAATGTATTTCCAGCATTCATTTTAGCCCCATGTCTCTCTTACATTTTTGAATTAATAAATTTGAATTTTAATGTTTTATCTAAAATAGGTATCATAAACATTTGCATAGAAGTGACATTGTTGTGTACCATCGTATCAATATACGTTTCTGTATATTCCACAAAGCTGTGAAGTTTAAGAGCCTCTGTATGCAAGGTTGTGAAATCCAAGAGGTATATTGTATAGAAGAGATGAAAACAGAATTCTAGGCAGGCTGACTTTGAGTCAACTGACAGTCCCTTGCAGTATTAATTACACACTGACAGACATGTTGGTTGTTAACGGAACCAGGATAATATTTGTGTCTTAGCTCTTCCAGCAAAGCTTTGCAGGACTGGACACTGTGTCCAGTCAATGCAGGGAAGTCATTCTGTTTGGTTATGCAATGGAAAAGAACTTTTCCACACGAAGTTACCATATTTAGAGCCCTTCAGTGGGGTGGCACAATCTCTTCCTGTCAAGAATGCAATAGCTGTAGGAAGTTTCCCGCGGGTATGTTCACAGAACACTGAGCCCCTTTCCATAGTTCACAGACGTGGACAATGAGCAGATGAGGCTTTCCCCCTCTGGTCCTGAAGTAGCATCATTTCATCTGAAATGACCACAAGCAATTTTGGTTTATTCTTCATAACAGAATGAAAGACATGACCAAAAACTCCATCCCACTTCTTGCAGTGGAGGAATTTGTCATTTTCCCTGGGATCCTGTTGAATACATGTGGCATCCTGCCTGAACCCCTCCCGCAGCTGCCATGTGACCCAGAGCTCTATCCACTTGCCCACCTAAGTGGAAAGGGCCTTCGAGGGCCATCTGTTTGCATAGGACGCCGTGCATTCCTTTTTCTCTTTCGGATGCTGGCTCCACACTCCGGGCTCCAGGAGGTGGGATCGCTGTTCACTTACCGCCCCCTAGTGGTCGCCATTTCCGAAACGGTCTGCGTTTCCGAAAGTTCTTTTTCCCTGCTTCCTCGAGAGAGATTTTTCTCTTTTAGATGTGTAGGTGTTTAGGATGGGGTTAGTAATGTGCCCAAGGAGGTTACTGTTTTCTCAAGGGTGAGACCTCGATCTCCCTCTCTTGGAGCTAGCATCCCCCTCTATCCACAGACACCACATCTGTCGTCATTTTTGTTTTCTGCAGTCCTTTCTTCTCTTGGTAGCCTGGAGAAGAAAGCGCTCATCCTTGTTGATGGGACAATCAGTATAAACCAGAGGTTCTCATTTAGGGGCAATTTTGCTCGCCCTTCCCCAGGGACATTGGACAGTGTCTGGGTCTGGAGACATTCTGGTTTGTCACAAGTTGGGGTAGGCAAGGTTGCTACTGGCATTGAGTAGATGAAGGCCAGGGGGCTGCTGAACATCCTACCGTGCAGTTTCCTCACACCACAACGAAGAATTACGCGGGCCCAAAATGTCAAATGCTAAAGTTGAGAAGCCTGATATTAATCAATGTGGGCTTCTCGTTTTACTGCACCACAGGTCGGTCTCCCTCTCTTTCTCTCTCTCTCTCTCTGTCTTTCTCTCTCTCTCTCTCTCTGGCTTTCTCTCTCTCTCTCTCCCCCCACCCTCCCCCTCCTTCCACCTATCCCTCCCTCCGTCCCTCTGCTAGCATCAGCACCACTGAATATAAAGACTGGGTCCTCTGTTAGCCAGGCACAATCGTCCCTTGGGCCAATGTGGAACATTCCCTGGAAAAACCTCCTTGTACCTGCCTCACACCATTGCGAAATGTTCCCAGCCACTGTTAAAGAGGAGCGTCCCCTCTCCACCACCACCACATGAGAGGCAGGGGAGGGGCAGGGGAGGGGCAGGGGAGGGGCAGGGGAGGGGCNGAGCTGATGGGGCAGGGGAGGGGCAGGGGAGGGGCAGGGGAGGGGCAGGGGAGGGGCAGGGGAGGGGCTGGGGCTCTATACAAAATCAGAGGCTGAGACCGGCACTCGGCCCCGCACTTCCTCTGTGAGGCCCGGTGTTCAGCTCTCTGTGCTGCTGTCCTTGCTCCCGCAGCGAGCTGGAAGACTTTGTTGAAGACTTGAAGGACTCCAGGGCAGCCAGCCGATTGGTTACTCTGAAAGACGTGGAAGACGGGGCTTTCCTCCTGCGTCAAGTGGGAGAGGCTGTAGCTACCCTGAAAGGTAAGCTTTGTGCTGCGCTAGGGGAGGAGTCTGAACTATCTTTCCTGGGGTGTTTAAAAATCTGCCACGTAGAGAAGGATTCATTCATGTATGCAAGTATTTATTAAATACCTACATGTGCCGGGCATTGTTCTGGGCACTTGGGATATCCCAGAGCACAAACATCCCCCTCTTCCTGGTGCTGATATTATAGTGGGTGCTGTAAGATTTCACACTAAATGATTCCAGTAACACTTTCTATTTGCTAGGCTCTTACAGTGCACCAGGATGCATGTGCCAAACTCATTAAAAACACAAGGTGGGAGGATCACTTGAACCCAGGAGTTCAAGACCAGCCTGGGCAACATAGAGAGACCCCCATTTCTACAAACAAAATAGCCACGTGTGGTGGTGCATGCCTGTGGTACCAGCTACTCAGGAGGCTGAGGTGGTAGGATCTCTTGAGCCTGCAAGGTCAAGGCTATGGTGAGCCATCATTGCACCACTGCACTCCAGCCTGGCAGCCTGGGTGGCAGAGTGAGACCTTGTCTCAAAAAAAAAAAAAAAAACCCAAAAAAATAAAATAAAATAAAAATCCTGTAACCAGGCATGGTGGCTCATGCCTGTAATCCTGGCACTTTGGGAGGCCAACACAGGAGAATTGCCTGAGGCCAGGAGTTCAAGACCAGCCTAGGAAACATAACAAAACCTCATCTCTCAAAAAAAAAAGTTTTTTTTCTGGCCAGGTGTAGTGGCTTATGCCACTTTGGGAGGCCGAGGCGGGCAGATCACCTGAGGTCAGGAATTCGAAACCAGCCTAGCTAACATAGTGAAACCCCATCTCTACTAAAAATACAAAAATTAGTTGGGTGTGGTGGCACAAACCTGTAGTCCCAGCTACTCAGGAGGCTGAGGCAGGAGAATTACTTGAACCCAAGAGGCAGAGGTTACAGTAAGCCAAGATCATGCTGCTGCACTCCAGCCTGGGTGACAGAGCGAGACTCCATCTCAAAAAAAGAAAAAAAAAAAATTAATTAGCTGGGCATGGTGGTGTGCAGCACCTAAATTGTCTCAGCTCTACAGGAGGCTGAGGCAGGAGGATCGCTTGAGCCCAGGTGTTTGAGGCTCCAGTGAGCTCTGATCATGCCACTGCACTCCAGCCTGGGTGACAGAGAGAGACCCCATCAATCAGTCAAATTACAAAGTAATAATAATAACCCTAATGGTCTATTGGCTTTATCCCAAATACACAGACAGGAAACAGGCCTAGAGGAGCTTTACCCTTGCCCAAGGTGACTTTCTCCAATGCTCCTCTGTGCTCTTAACCCACTGCCACCTGAAGATGCGTGAGCCACCCTGTGGCTTGTGAACTCTGCAATTCTCTGTCCCAGTATCGGAGTGCGGGATGAGGGTTGTCATTCTGGCTTTTTCTCCTCCAATTCACCTGCTGGTTTGGCCTGCAGGAGAATTTCCAACCTTACAAAACAAGATGCGAGCCATCTTGCGCATAGAAGTGGAGGCCGTGCGGTTTCTGAAGGAGGAGCCACACAAGCTGGACAGTCTCCTGAAGCGTGTGCGCAGCATGACAGACATCCTGACCCTGCTGCGGAGGTGACCGGGCCCTTACCGTGCTGGGGGTGGCCTGCGGAGGGGTGTGCTGGGAAAGCGAGAGTGGAGGTTTGGGACATCAGGCTTCCACCATGCTCCCAGGACATATCCAGTGTCCTGAGGAAAAGCCCCAAGTCCTTCTCAAGCTTGAACTTTTATTGCAACATGGCTTGAGGTTCTAATTCTTCAACACAGGATTGTTAGGTGCAGCCCATCCTAGGGTTTAAAATTAATAGACACAATAAACATTGTTTTAAAATCATCTGAAAGGCCAGCTGTGGTGGCCACTCAGGAAGTAGAGGCAGAAGGAGCCCTTGAGCCCAGGAGTATGAGGTTACAGTGAGCTATGACTGAGCCACTGCACTCCAGTCTGGGCAACAGAGAAAGACGCCATTTCTTTAAAAAAAAAAAAAAAAATCATTTGAAGGTGGGTTTTTTAAAATAATATTTTGAAGTTGAAAAATTGAAATAGTTTATTCGCCTCCTTCACTTCAGGGGCATAGATAAACTCAGTTCAAAGAAATGTAATAGAAGTAAACAAAGTCTTTCTTAAGTGACCTCCTGAAGGAGTATCTGTGAGATTGTTGGTCCTGCCTAGAAAAGAGAAACAAAGCCTTTTGAGTGGCTTGGGCCAGGCTCCCTTACTAAAGGTAAACCTGCTCATCAAAGAGGTCACAGTGGAGTAAAGATCAAAAGAAATTCAGGACTTTCACTGAAAAGAAAATTTCAGGCCGGGCACGGTGGCTCAAGCCTGTAATCCCAGCACTTTGGGAGACCGAGACGGGCGGAACTTGAGGTCAGGAGATCAAGACCATCCTGGCTAACATGGTGAAACCCAGTCTCTACTAAAAAAATACAAAAAAAAAGAAAAAAAAAAACTGGCCGGGTGAGGTGGCGGGCTCCTGTAGTCCCAGCTACTCGGGAGGCTAAGGCAGGAGAATGGTGTAAACCTGGGAGGCGGAGCTTGCAGTGAGCTAAGATCTGGCCACTGCACTCCAGCCTGGGCAACAGAGCGAGACTCCGTCTCAAAAAAAAAAAGAAGAAAGAAAATTCCAATACTCCACACTCACTGAAAACACATATGCATGCAAAATTTGTGTTGCCAAAAGCACCTTCACTGGCCAGGCACAGTGCCTCACGCCTGTAATCCCCGCACTTTGGGAGCCGAGGTGGGTGGATCACTTGAGGTCAGGAGTTCGAGACCCTCCTGGCCAACATAGTGAATTCCCGTAGGAATTATAGACAGTGGCGTGCCTGTAATCCCACCTACTTAGGAGGCTGAGGGAGGAGAATTACTTGAACTCAGGAGGTGGAGGCTACAGTGAGCCGAGGTTGTACCACCGCACTCCAGCTTGGGAGACAGAGCATGAAGTCACCTTCATGGAGATGATTATTGAAAATGGGAACGATCACTGGTTGCAGTGGTGCGTGCTTGTAATCCCAGCTACTCAGGAGGCTGAGGCGGGAGATCCCTTGAGCCCAGGAGCTCAAGGCTGCAGTGAGCTATGATCACACCACTGCACTCCAGCCTGGGTGACAGAGCAAGACCCCATCTCTACAAAAAATTATTTTAAAAATGAGCCAGGAAGGATGGTGTGCACCTGTAGTCCCAGCTACTTAGGAGGCTGAGGCCGGAAGATCTCCTGAGCCTAAGAGTTTGAGGCTGCAGTGGGCTATGATTGAGTCACTGCACTCCAGCCTGGGCAACAGAGAGAGGCCCTGTCTCTTAAAAGAAAAGAAAAGAAAATGGAAGAGATGGTTAAGGCAGAATGATAGGGAAAGGAGAGAACAAATCCTCGGGGATCTTTAAGAATCTAAGGGATTGGGGTAAAAAAAAAAAGTAAACAGCAAAAGAAAGAGCAGTGAGTAGCAGAAGAGTTATAGAATGCAATGGTTTTGTTCAAATGAAAAAAAGTAATATAATACAAAGGGGATGAGGGCCTAATTAAAAATTAGAGGTCAAGTACCGTGTTTGACATTGTCTCACACATAACTTTACAATCTTAATGTTAGTCCTAACAACAGGCCCTGAGGAAGTCATTAGCATCACCATCGTCATCTCCATCTTCATCATTACATTTTATGCAAAAGTACCTGAGGCTTAAAGAGGCGAAGTTCTCAACGTTATATACAATATGAAATAACTGATATTCAAACACAGATCTGACACCAGACACCCTTTTCCACCATATCATGTGTGAGGTGGGGAGGGATATATAGCTTCAAATGTCTCCAAACACCAAAGGAAGTTGAGGAGTAAACACGACTGTTAGATTTGGAGTCACTGTGTACCTTGTGGCAAGACTTGGCTGAATCCAGGTAGGGAAGCCAGTGAGCAACAGGCTGAGATACAGAAGAGCAAACAGAAGGAATTAGAGTGAGGGCTGCCCTCCCAAGATGCTTGGCAGTGAAAGCAGGAGGGAATAAGCAAACTTTTGGCTTAGAACTAAGCGTATTTGAGGGCTGCATAGGCCAGAATCGGGTGGTGGAGGAGTTAAGAGAGGCTGATGTTAGACTCATGGCTCATTTTCTTCTACCCACCCCCAAACAATGATGGAGTGGCAAGGGTCTGAGTACAACAGCAACAGCAGAAAGGGATATTTCCATACAGGTGCCTAAGCAGCTACTCTGAGCTTTGGGATGTGTGACTCTCACCTGGCTTTGGGATGACATAGCTTGCAAGTATGCCAGCATGAGAAAGTGGCATGAGGGTTAATGCTGCTGTGCATGCTTTCTCCTAGACATGTGACTGACGGGCTCCTGAAAGGCACGGACGCAGCCCAAGCCGCACAGTACATGGCTATGGAAAAGGCCACGGCCGCAGAAGTCCTGAAGAGCCAGGAGGAGGCAGCCCACACCTCCAGCCAGCCCTTCCACAGCACAGGTGCCCCTGGCGATGCGAAGTCAGAAGTGGTGCCTTTGTCCGGCATGACGGTTCACCACGCACAGAGCTCCCCTGTGGCCATCCAGCCCTCGCAGCACTCCGTGGCCCTGCTGAACCCTGCTCAGAACTTGCCTCATGTGGCCAGCTCCCCCGCCGTCCCCCAGGAAGTAAGCCCCACCCTGCAGACATTGCAGGCTCCGCAGTCCCCACAGACACCCATGAATGGGTCTGCCATGCAGAGCTTGTTCATTGAAGAAATCCACAGTGTGAGTGCCAAGAACAGGGCAGTGTCTATCGAGGTAGAGTCTTATTTCCATTTCTCATAACCCCATAAAGGAGTCTGATACATGGGCCTTTCCCTCAAAGCATTTATAGGCCGGATGATGACATAATTGTGTATGGATCAGAGACAGCGTTTTGGAAGTGGAAGTGGGATTCAGTGGCCAGGTGAAGAGATAGATCATCTGGTTTCAGAGAAGGATGAGACACCTAGCCTGTAGGAAGGTGAGGCAGTGGTATGCTGGTAAATGTTTAACAACCAGCTCTCTGGTACCGGCTGTGGTGGGGGGTAGGCGGGGAGGCTACTCTATGTGTGGCATTTGCCAATTTCCATGGTGTAAATATCGCAACCATGGCTGATTTCAAGTTACGACATGACACCACTGCTGCTGAAGTTGGGAAGAGATGTGACAATCAGCTATCTGGGCCAGGACAGCTTCAAGCACTCCATTGCGGTGAAGGCAGCCTGAGGAGGGTCTGCAACTCATGTAGACGATAAGTGGAACCTGGTCAGCAGGGGAGGGTGGTGAGGACATTCTAGGATACTAACATGCTGGATCAAAGTCTGGGACCATGACTAAGCCTGTCTAAGTGGAACAAGAACGAGGACTAAGACTGGGGAAATGGGCTGGAAACTGACTTGAGGGCTTGAAAACCAGTCCATGATGTTTGGAGTTTATTTGGAAGGTGTCAGAGAAATGCTGCAGCTTGAATCCATGATTTTTTTTAAATGGCATCTTCTGGAAATTAATCTAGAAACAACATACAGAATTGATTGAGGTGGTGGGTCTAGAATTAAGAGAGCTGGATGAGAAGTTACTGTAGTCATCTAAGAATGAATGGTAGAGCAGTCACAATGAAAAGAGAAAACTAGGTCTTAAGATCAAATGACATGAGGCCATGTGTGGTGGCTCATGCCTGTAATACCAGCACTTTGGGAGGCTGAGGTGGGTGGATCACTGGAACATGAGTTCAAGACTAGCCTGGGCAACATGGCAAAATCCCAACTCTACCAAAAAAAAATATACAAAAATTAGCTGGGCGTGGTGGCACGTGCCTGTAGCCCCAGCTACTCAGGGGGTTGAGGTGGGTGGATCACCTAGGTCCAGGGAGGTCAAGGCTTCAGCAAGCCAAGATCCCATCACTGCACTATAGCCTGGGTGACACAGCGAGACCCTGTTTTAAAAACCATGAGATCAAATGACATATTACATTTTGAAATATTCTTTTTATCAAGGGCTGGTATCAATGCTCCAATAACACATTTGGCTTTTCTACTTACCTTTTTCTTCTTGCCACGTAACTTTTCCTCCACTCATTTGCTTTATCCCCAGCAACCTTGTCCTAAGCCTCCTGCCTCTACTGAAAATCACCAGTGGAGAGCTCAGGTTGGGTATATCGAGACGACCTGGCAAAACTGCCACAGCCGCAGTCACAGCCTTCGGGCCTCTGAACACTAGGTGGTTTCTGTCTGTCCCAAGGGCCCTGGCTTCCCCCTAATCAGAGCCAGCTATTTAAAAAATGCATATCACAAGGGTACGGAAATGTGATTGACGGAGTGTGATTCTATTCCCAGTACCTAGTAGGGCAGGGGAGGAAGAGACATTGGCAGACCCGTCAGTTAAGATGTCTTGCCACTTTAAACATCTCAACATTTAAAGGATGTCAGTATGATGGCACTCTTATTTAACAAATCTCTATTGAGGACCCAGTGGGCATAGTGACCATTGTGATGTGTGTGTTTTACACTTTGACGGGAGATATGAGTCATCTCTGAAAATGCCCTGATCCACAGGTATGGAGGCCTGGGTTTTTCTGCCAGATCTGTCACTGACAAATGGGGTGAGCATTATTCATTCAACAGAGATTACCGAGCCCGCTATGTGCCAGGCCCTCGTAGGCTCGGGGGAAAGCCAGTGAACAGAAGAGACAAAGTCTCTGCCCTCAAGAAACTTACCTACTTGTAGCAGGAGACAGAAAAAACGTATACGCCAGGTGGTAATCAATGCTAGGAAGAAAAAATAAAAGAGGGTTAGAATGGTGGAGGTGGTGGTTATTATTTATATGTAATGAAACTTGGGCAAATTCTTCATCTCACTGGACCTCAAAGTTCCCATATGTTGATTCAATGATCTTTGCCAATTCTTAGGTTATGGGGTTCCACTAATCTTGGTGTGAATTTCCACCTGGCCCTCTTGGAATTATTAATGTGCTAGTTCAAAAATCGCAGGAAAATGTTCTTTTAAAAAGTGTACAGATGTTTTAAAATGCATTTTATGTATAACTCTCTGTTGTAGAACTTAAAGGAGCTTATGGGTCATCTAAATAATACCTCCTCCCTCATTTTATAAGACAACGCGACCCAGAGGGCTTATAGCAATTCCTTGATAGAAGTGGTTCTAAGACACAGGATTTTTGTTCTTAGTGTTGTGGGTTTTGATCGTTTGCTTGGACATCTCTTCTATAATGAAAACTCAATTTAAAAAAAATTTTAGGCTGGGCATGGCGGCTCATGCCTGTAATCCCAGCACTTTGGATTATAGACTCATGTCTCACTCAAGGCAGGATTCCTTGAGGCAAATTGTTTAAGACCAGCCTGGGCAACATAACAGACCCCATCACTATTTAAAAAAAAAGAAAAAAAATTAGCCAGGTGTGGTGGCTCACATGTGTAATCCTAGTTACTCAGGAGGCTGAGGCAGGAGGATTGCTTAAGCCCGGATGTTGGAGGCTGCAGTGAGCTATAATGACGCCACTGCACCGCAGCTTGGATGACAGATTGAGACCCTGCCTCTAAAAAAATAAATCTTGGTAGTAGAAGAAATACTTTTAAAAGCATGTTATTTTAAGTTCAGGGGTAGAAGTGCAGGTTTGTTACATAAGTAAACATGTCATGCGGGTTCGTTGTGCAGATTATTTCATCACCCAGCTCTTAAGCCCAGTACCCATTAGTTATTTTTCCTGATCCTCTCCCTCCTCCCACCCTCCACCCTCTGAAAGGCCCCAGTGTGTGTTGTTCTCCTCTATGTGTCCATGTAACTTTCTTTACCTGCTATATTCCTCCAGAAAGCAGAAAAGAAATGGGAGGAAAAAAGGCAAAATCTGGACCACTATAACGGGAAAGAGTTTGAGAAGCTCCTAGAAGAAGCTCAAGCCAATATCATGAAGTCAATACCAAATCTGGAGATGCCGCCAGCTGCAGGCCCACTGCCAAGGGGAGATGCCCCAGTGGACAAGCTGGAACTTTCAGGTAAGGTCCGGTCCCACAGCAGGAACATATGGAGGTACATGGCCTTGGGTAAATATGGTGCCATCCACAACAGGACATACTCATCAACAGAACCAATGTCTCAGTTCTTACAAATCTTATAAAATGTAAAACCTGGAAGAGCAAATCCTCTGGTGTTCCTTAGATCTTTAATAGTATCTCTTTTTTTCCTTTCTTTCTTTTTTTTTTTTTTTTTGAAATGGGGTCTTGTTCTGCCACCCAGGCTGGAGTGTAGTGGTATGATCATAGCTCACTATAACGTCCGACTACTGGGCTCAAGCAATCCTCCCACCTCAGCCTCCCAAGAAGTAGCTAGGGCTATAGATGTGCACACCACTGCATGTGTCTAATTTTTTTTTTATTTTTTGAGAGACAGGTTTCTCACTGTGTTGCCTTGGCTGGTCTCGAACTTCTGGCCCCAAGCGATCCTCCTGCCTCAGCTTCCAGAGTAGCTAGAATTACAGGCTTGAGCCACACTTGATTTCACTACTACTGTTTTACCCTAGCCATAGAGAAGCTGAGTTCTGTGTTAGGATTCTAGAATAATGGCCAATAAAGGAAAATTTAAATTCCTAGTATTTGCGTTTTCTATGCATTTGTGATACTGCACCGCACGAGCTGGGAAAATATTAGGCCTGTATTTAAGACCAGAGCTTTTTGTATGCTTACAGAAAGAAAATGGTAGCTTTTATGAGCTACCAGGGGATATTAGATCATAAGGCAAAATTGCATTTTTTAATCAAAATTATTAGAATATCTATTTAACCAACTCAACTATGGAAGTTAAATGCCAACCTGTCAATAATAATATAACTTCTAGGAATCTCAACCTATTAAATATTCCATCATTTACAAACCATGCGTCTTATTCTGATCTTAAAATTATGGACCCAGATGTTATTTTACTTGCAGCCTAATGTCTCCTCAGTGTCACCTTCCACAGTGCCTTATCCAGCAACTAAAATTAATTTGGAAAGGAATCCCCATCTTGACTTGCATGTCAAGAAACATTAAAGTGGATTCCATTTATAACCACTATAGAGTCATCCCTTGGTATCCACGGGAGATTGGTTCCAGGACTCCCATCGGATACCAAAATCTGAGGATGTTCCAGTTCCTAGTATAAAATGGCATGGTATTTGCATGTAACCTACTCACATCCTCCCATATACTTTGTGGGGCCAGCACACCTCAGCTGTGTGACTCCACTGCCTGCCTCCACGTACTTTCAATCATCCCTACGTTACTTATGATACCCAATACAATGTCTACACGTTACTTCATTTGTGTGGATTCAACATAGTACTTGGGGCAAGGCAAATTCAAGTTTTATTTTTTGGGATGTGGAGGGAATTTTTTTAATACATATTTTCCATCTGCAGCTGGTTGAATCCACAGATGTGGAACCCATGGATGCAAAGGACCACCTGCACCTGTCTCCTCCCCAGTTTTCATCCAGTTCATCCCCTAAAGCTCCACTCACTGCAGCCCTCCCCCTACGTCTGTGCTAAGAGGCTTTTCTTATGCCTTTCCCCACCTGCCAGTTGTGTCAGGTCTGTCTAGGGTCCTGGGCGGGGCAGCTCTTCTCACACAAAGGTGACTTTCCTCCCACAGTTCCCATGGAGAATTTCTGATGGAGAAAATGCCCTAGCTCATCACACTTTTTTTTTTTTCCTTTTTCTTTTGAGACTGAGTCTCACTCTGTCACCCAGGCTGGAGTTCAGTGGCATGATCTTGGCTCCCTGCAACCTCTGCCTTCTGGGTTCAAGCAATTCTCCTCCCTCAGCCTCCCAAATAGCTAGCATGACAGGCACCCACCACCACACCTAGCTAATTTTTGTATTTTTAGTAGAGACGGGGTTTCCCCATGTTGGCCAGGCTGGTCTCGAACTCCTGACCTCAGGTGATCCACCCACCTCGGTCTCCCAAAGTGCTGGGATTACAGGCCTGAGCCACTGGCCAGCTCATCACGTTTTTATCTTGCCTAATTCTGCTCTCTCTGCTGCATTATTAATTTTGTCATAGAATCCTCTGATGTTTCATACAGGTCTCATAACTGTTCCTTCTCATGACTGAACAACAAAAACATATTACATTTTGTTCACTTACCTCATTTTGGCTCTTGATTCTATCCAATTTTTTAAATTTGCATAAATCACTTTTAAAATTACTCCGCAAGGTATTTTGACTTAAAATGTTCTTGTTTTTTCTTTTTCAATGCATCTCTGGCTTGGTCTCAGAAACAGTCCAGTGATGGACAGGCTACCAGAAATGTGTGAAGGTAGCATCCGTGACCTGTAAACATTAGTTTCTGCCATTTTAATGTATTTGTCATGGAATTATCATTTTTAATGTATTTTTATTTAGTAATGAGGCAAACTTCTAAGTGTAGAGTTTTGAATACCATTTGTATTTCCCCTTGTGTGAATTTTCTGACTATTTGGATAATGGAGGAATATGGATAATGATCGAAAATTGATAAAGGCCGGCATGGTGGCTCATGTCTGTAATCCCAGTGCTTTTGGAGGCCAACGCGGGAGGCATCACTTGAAGTCAGGACTTTAAGAGCAGCCTGGGCAACATAGTGAGACCCTAACTCTACAAAAATTTAAAAAGCAGCTGGGCGTGGTGGCGCACACCTGCAGTTCCAGCTACTCTGGGCTGACGCAGGAAGATTGCTGGAGCCCAGGAGTTTGAGGCTGAGGTGAGCCGTGATGGCACCACTACACTTCTGCCTAAGTGAAAGAACAATACCCCATCTCAAAAATAGAACAAAAAAGGCTGGGTGCAGTGGCTCACACCTGTAATCCCAGCACTTTGGGAGGCTGAGGCACACAGATTGCTTAATCCCAGGAGTTCAAGACTAGCCTGTGCAACATGCAAAACCCTATCTCTACAAAAAAGTAAAGAAAGAAAAAAATAAAGAAAATTAGCCAGGTGTTGTGGTGCACACCTGTAATGCCAGCTACTAGGGAGGCTGAGGTGGGAGGATCACCTGAGCCCAGAAGGTCAAGGCCTCAGTGAGCCTTGATCACACCACTGCATTCCAGAGTGGGTGACAGTGAGACCTTATCTAAAACATAAAAAAATTTTAAAAATTGTGTTTAATTAAAAAAATCAAATCTACTTCCTCTCCAACTTTGTTCTCATTTGCATCCCATTTTTTCTGTGGCCCTCCCTACGCCAGATTCTACTGTGACATTGACCTTCAGCAGAAAACCCTCTTGCTGATGCTATTTTTTCAGACTGAGGGATGAAGGCTTTGGAGGCCAAGCAGGGGGCTATGGATTTGCCTTTGGGCTCCAATTTTTTTTTAATCTATCCAAGTACTACTCAGCTTTTTTACATAACAAGAATATTATTTAATAATATTAATAATAGGTAGTACTTTACATAGCATTTACATTAAGCCAAGCTCAGTATGTAAGTCATTCAATCCTAATGACACCCCAAAGGAAAGTTTATTATAATACCCATTTAACAGATGAGAAAACTGAGACTGAGAGAGGTTTAGTAACTTGTGCAGGGTCTTTTTGGGATTTAAATCCAGTTGCTCTTTAGGGTCTATACACTTAATCCTTGCTCTATGGAGAGAACAGAAAATTTTTAAATCAGATTGCATTGAGTTTGTAGCAATATACCAGACTTTCTGGATGTTTTCTTGCAAAAAGATTATTCTTGCAATGGTGCACTGTTTTCCAGAAGATTCTCCAAATTCAGAACAGGACTTGGAAAAGCTAGGGGGAAAGTCGCCCCCTCCTCCTCCCCCACCTCCTCGTCGAAGCTACCTGCCAGGATCGGGACTCACCACCACGAGGTCAGGCGATGTGGTCTACACCGGCAGAAAGGAGAACATCACCGCTAAGGTCTGATAGGCTAAGCCCTGGTAAACTGGCCTCTGGGTTCAGATGATACCCTTAGACAAGGTTCTGTCTGTTAGAACATAAAAAGTAGTGAGGCAGAGAATTAGTGACTCGACCACACAAGATCCCCAGGAAGCACCACAGGTGGGACAGTGGCAGCCAGTATGATTGGACTAGACCCAGACCATGAGTTTCATCCTTATTTGACTTTTAGCTGCAACAATATGAAACGCAACTCACAAGCTATTTCGTATGTGGGCATCATAAAATTGAAAATGAGGGTAGGAGGGGGAAACAAAGATTATCTTCCAAAGGTAACTGAGGTGAGCTGACACTGTTGTGGGAGTCTATACAGAAAGATGTTCAATGAGCTTTAGATTCCACTTAACTAGCGAAGTGTTAGCTTTTATGTTAAATGTAAAACACAATTTCCAAAGAGATGGAGTATGGGGGGGTCCTTTCATGAGGACTGTATTAGTCTGTTCTCAGGGTGCTGAAAAACCCATGTCTGAGGCTGGGTAATTTACAAAGGAAAGAGGTTTAATAGACTCACAGTTCCATGTGGCTGGGGAGGCCTCACGATTATGGCAGAAGATGAAGGAAGAGCAAAGGGACTTCTTACATGGCGGCAGGCAAGAAAGAGATTGTGCAGGGGAACTCCCATTTATAAAACCATCAGATCTCGTGAGACTCACTCACCACCACGAGAATAGCACGGGAAAGACCTGCCCCCATGATTCAATTACCTCCCACCTGATCCCTCCAGTGGCACATGGGAATTATGGGAGCTATGATTCAAGATGAGATTTGGGTGGGGTCACAGCCAAACCATATCAAAGACACTGAATGTTGAGGAGTTCCAATTATATTATCATTATTTAATCCATTCATCAAAATGACAACTTATGCAAACACAAACCCAAACTAAATGCAAAGGGATAAAATAACCTTTCAGCTATTTTCTCAGCTAAGATCTAGGAAGCCAGTGTTATAGGCAGTGAGGGACCATCTGTCCCTTTTTCGCTAGCACTTAGGAGATGTTAAGCCACTATCCATGGTTTCAATCTCCCACAGGCAAGCAGTGAAGATGCTGGACCGAGTCCACAGACCAGAGCCACAAAATGTCCAGCAGAGGAGCCTGCTTCAGCCTGGACCCCATCCCCACCCCCTGTCACTACCTCCTCCTCAAAGGATGAGGAGGAAGAAGAAGAAGAAGGAGAAAAAATAATGGCAGAACTCCAGGTATGTGGGTGCGGTGAATGACATTGGCTCCTTGCCTCCTGCCTGGGTCTCTCCAGCCATGGTACTTACAGATTCGTTAGCGAGAGGGCCAGGAAAGCGCATGGACTGTGACCATAGAAGCTGTGTCTTCTGGCCTTGGCCTTTGCTTTCCCAAGACGGTGCTGAACAAGGCTCTCAGGGTGCCTATGTGATGTGCAAGGAATGACCGTTTCACAAAACAACTCACGCTTTCCTAACTCTGGCTGGTAGGATTGACTCTCCTTTCTTTCCATCTTAAGAGACTCTGCTTCATTTCAAAAGCAAGTAAGATAAGGATTAGAAATACCAGCCATTGTCCTGTCTTGATAAGGACAGACTGAAGCACACGTTAGGTGGGTTCCCGTTCCTTGGCTTTACCACTTAGAACCACTGACCTTGGATTGTGGACTCAAGGCCAATGACTGGCTTCCTGTGGTCCATACCAAGTCCCTGTTCAATATCAATGTCATCTTTTCAGATATTATGAAAAGCTGAATTATTTTGTTTTCCATTTTCCTTGGTCTATTTGAGAAATGATGCTGTATTAGTTTTAGATATTTATTTTTTAACTATGACATAGTCCACTCATAGGATGAAGGATGGGGTGCCAAGGCTGTGCCCAAAACTGATCCCACATTCCCATCATGGACGTGATTCTACCTCAGGTCTATATCCTGAGAACTTGTCTCATCAGAGACATGTACACAATTCCTAGAACAAACTTTGTGTAGAATATTTCATTTGCCTCATGCTTCTTATAGGATTTTTCTGTCAATCAGATAGTTGGAACACCAGCACCTTGAGGCTCAAAACCATGTTAGCTTCTTACCAGTGTACCAGTGGCTTTGTGCCAACCCATAAATTTTCATTTTTTCTTTGGAGTAGGAAGAACTTTCAATCCACATTATTTTCACTGCACTTGTTCTACTCTGGTTTCCATGGTAATAACTGCCAAAATTGAGCTGCCTGGATTTTGCAGGGAAAACAGAACTGCTGGTTGAATTGTCACATTCGTGAGCCCTTTCACGCTTCACTAAAACTCACAGACTAGCCTGGGACATCCCCACAACCAATCAGGCTATTTGCAGGTTTTTAGAAGGCGTGGATAATTGTTTTCATAGGAACCACAGATTTATAAAGCTGGTATCTTTCAGGCTTGTGGATAATTTTTTACACCTCTGTAAGAGAAATACTAAATTTGTTGCAGCCACTTATAGCCCGCCACTGAGGGACACTTTTCTCCATTGAAGTCTAAATATTTGTTGCCCTTTTTGACTACTTTACAGACATTGGCATATCTGGCTTCATGCCATATTCTTGGTGGTTAGATAATAAGAGTGGTGGCCAGGCGTGGTGGCTCACACCTGTAGTCCCAGCACTTTGGGAGGCCGAGGTGGGCAGATCACCTGAGGTCAGGAGTTCAAAACCAACCTGGCCAACATGACGAAACCCCATCTCTACTAAAACATACAAAAATTAGCTGGGCATGGTGGCAGGTGCCTGTAATCCCAGCTACTCAGGAGACTGAGACAGGAGAATCACTTGAATCCGGGAGGTGGAGGTTGCAGTGAGCCAAGATCATACCACTGCACTCCAGCCTGGGTGACAAGAGTGAAACTCTGTCTCAAAAAAAAAAAAAAAAAAAAAGTGGTGAATGAAGTACTCTAACCGTAACTCAACCAAACCCTGTTAGCCCTCTGGCTGGGATAGAAACCCAGCCTGCTAAATCAGCAACTCGGTCAATGGCCTGTGGCCATAATGCTTCTCTTATTTCTGCACCTTCTCAAGGCAGGACAAGGAGCAGCTGTGGCCCCTTCTAAGGACAATTGTGCAACCACTTTCTGTGCTCCACATCTCCAGGCATCAGAAGAAAAACAGGCTCTGAAATCGAGGGCCTAATAGCTCAAAGGAGATGGCAGTTGGCATTTGTAAGCAGCACTCTAAGTAAGCGGATAAACCAAACACATCCAGGGCATGCTAGGACTGGTGTGACTAAGGAACAGCAAGGAGGCCAGGTGCAGCAGAGACAGGCGAGCAAACAGTCTGGAAAAAAAGGCCAGAGAAAGTCCCTCATCAGCCACCTTCAGATTTTAGGACCAGTGATGGAATGTTTACTGAAGGAGGACGTGTATTATTCTTTCTGCCGGCAGAGAGATCTCCAAATGACAACATTTGACATAAAGAAAACACTAGGCAATTATTCAGGCTGATTCATTTAAATACGTGGTCTTTCGCCAGGCACAGTGGCTCACACTTGCAATCCCAGCATTTTGGGAGGCTGAGATGGGCAGATCGCTTGAGGTCAGCAGTTTGAGACCAGCCTGGCCAACATGGTGAAACCCCGTCTCTACTAAAAAAACTACAAAAAATCAGCCAGGCATGGTGGCGGGTGCCTGTCATCCCAGCTACCTGGGAGGCTGAGGCAGGAGAATTGCTTGAACCCAGGAAGCAGAGGTTGCAGTGAGCTGAGATCTCACCACTGCACTCCAGCCTGGGCGACGGGGCGAGACTCTGCCTCAAATAAATAAACAAACAAATAAATAAAAATAGTTTTTAATCCTAGCTGCACATTAGAATTATTTTGGGAGTTTAAAAAAAAATTCCTACAGCTCAGAGATTCTGATTTGTGTGTTCTCTGAGTGGAGTCTCAAGAGTATTTGAGAACAACAGTATTTTTTTTTTAACCTGGGTGGTATATAGCCTGGTTGAGAACCACTGATGTCCATAAGTTTGGGTCCCTGAGTTACCAGTCTCTCCTCTCATGATCAGGACATTGCCCACATGTCGGCTTCGTTTTTAGCCCTGTAGACACCATCTATGTCTGTACTTTCTCCCTTTGTCTGAGAACTGGCCTCCCTGACTTAAATTCACAAGAGCCAACTGTTGGCTCTTACAGTTTTCAGACACAAATCTCCAGGGTGCAGGCAGCTCCTAGGCCACTCAGAATGACATCATTGCTTAAAAGCATCACTTTATTCTCAATGAGCCTCAGAACGCCCTGGAGCGCGGTAGTACGTATTTCAGAGAAGGATTGCTTAGAGTACTTTTATTCTAAGACTTCAAGGTTTAAAATGTCTTCTGAGCTTTTGCTGTATAATTTCAATAAAGCTCATAAAAAAACAAGGAGGAAGAAAAAAGAAAGATAGTTTTTTGTTTTAATTTATTTACATATTGAGCATTTTTTAAAGGTGAAAGCAAGAAGCCCTCTTAAGTACCAATTTAGGTTCACCCCAGATAGGCAGAAAAGGGAGTAGTGTCTATTTTATCTTGGCATTCCCCAAGAAAGGAAGGCAGCCTTTGCCCCAGGCTCAGCCTCCAAGCCAGCTTTGTCAACATGAGAGAACGTGGGGAGCAGGATTTCAGGGTGCTGCCTCCCTGGCCTAAACCTGCCTGCAGGAGCCGGGCTGGGGTCCCCAAGCGTCCGGTTGTTCCTGCCTGTTTCCGTCCATTCTCCTCAGTACCCTTGGATCCCTGTTAACCTCAGTATTTTAATTCCTTAGGCATTCCAGAAGTGTTCCTTTATGGACGTAAATTCAAACAGTCATGCCGAGCCATCCCGGGCTGACAGTCACGTTAAAGACACTAGGTCGGGCGCCACGGTGCCACCCAAGGAGAAGAAGGTAACGTGGCAACTGCACATTTGCCACACGGTTGGGAGTCCTTCCTTCCTTGCTCTGACACTAACACGGCTCTTGTACTCGACCTTTGTCCCCTCTGTCTTTTTTCTCTCTCTTTTTTTTTTTTTTTTAAACTAATGGAGACACAGGTGTAGGTTAAAATCAGAGATATCTTGCTCAGGTTTTCAGAGCAAACACTGTGTTCCAGCCCACAGCACACAATAGTCTATGCAGAATTTAGACACTATCTTCCCAAACTAAAGAGTATACACCTGTCAGTACTTTCTAGAACAACTCTAGAAAGAAATATATAGAGACAGCAACCAAGTATTTAGTAGTTTTTCTAATTTGTAACATCCTTTGGGCAAAAAAGAAAAACAACTATCTATGTTTAAAAAAAAATTAAGTAAAAACCAGCCGGGTGCAGTGGCTCACACCTGTAATCCCAGCACTTTGGGAGGCAGAGGCGGGTGGATCACCTGAGGTCAGGAGTTCGAGACCAACCTGGCCAACATGGTGAAACCCCATCTCTACTTAAAATACAAAAAATTAGCTGAGTGTAGAGGTGGTCACCTCTACACTCAGCTACTCGGGAGGCTGAGGCAGGAGAATCGCTTGAACCCTGGAGGCGGAGGTTGTAGTGAGCTGAGATCACACCACTGCACTCTAGCCTTGGCAACAAGAGCAAAACTCTATCTCAAAAAAAAAAAGTAAAAACCTTTGATTTGGGGAAGAAAATGCATGGTAGAAAGTATCTACCACCACACACAGGTGTAACTTCATGGAAACATACAAATGTGTATTTGCACAAACGTCCAAGGATGCCAAACAGAATTTTTGCTAAGTATTATCCATTTATAAAGTATACCTTCCAAGATAGTAAGTTCAGTATAGTTTTAGTGTTAAAATATATGTGTGACGCCAAAAAAAAGAATCCAGGCTCTGAAACAAAGTCTGCTGTCATTGTATAAGTACTCTAGGGAAACGACCATGGCCTGAATGTTTGAAATGCAACTTTAAGTTGCACCTAGAGCATCTATGATTTTTAGATATAGAGACATCTTACTTGAATTAAGCCTGCATCTAAACTTCAGGATAAAAAGCTTGCAATGACCAATTCAAGGCCTAACATTTTTCTCCAGGGACTTATCTTTCAGAATTCAAAGATTCTAGCTTTCCTTAAACAAAGTCAAACTAATCAGATGCAAGATAGCCCGACAGCTACTACAGATAGGTACCTCGGTCCATGTATGACAGCTCAAGGAGGTAGATGTTGTATCACAAAACTGAAAGGCTATTCTAACACAACAGTTCAAGAGACACAGTTTGGGGCTCCCGGCTCCCAGCCCACCTTGCCAAGGAGGCCAACCCACTTCTCCTTGCCTCATAGCCACGATGGCGCCCTTGTGTAAACTCTCTGCCACATAAACTGACATGTGACACTGTTAATAGGGGGAAAAGAATCTCACTATATACCAAGGGGGGTTACTGTTGATAAATGTTTCTCATGAAGAAAACCTAGCCTGGCCTGGTGGCTCACACCTGTAATCCCAGCACTTTGGGAGACCAAGACAGGAGAATCACTTGAGGCCAGGAATTATCCAGGGTGCTTACTCTGGATAATTAATCTTAGTAGATTAACCTACTTCAGAATGACCATGAGTATCAGACTTCTCTTATCCCCAACTTTGGGTCCTTATTAACCTCTTCCAGGGCTGAGTGTTTATCCTTCCATAAATCAGATGTTTTCTTAAGCATTTTTTTATCCTGTCATCACTGAAACTCCAGCCTAGTTCTTCACTTGTATGCAATTTTCCTGTAACCCTGTCTCTCATTTTGGTTTATTGTCCATATGCCTATTGAATGCTTTTCCAATTGTCTTCATAATCCAAATCTCAGGGCCTATAAATACATATTAAAGAGGCATAATAACCTTTCACGCAGAGTCTTGACTAAGACTAAGAAATCATCGTGAGTTTACGTGACAATTACGACCAAGCTCATGCACTTGCTTTGATGCATTAATTCATTTTTTTGTGGCCCAGTGATAAAAAATATAGGTCGTGTGAAAACCAAACTTCACATTTCTATCCTAGTGACTTTCCATTGGAGCATTTGTGCTACTACTCAATTTTAAAATACATATATTATGGGGGGGGGTGTGGTTGAAATTTATTTATTTATTTTTGAGACCGAGTCTCGCTCTGTCACCCAGGCTGGAGCGCAATGGTGCAATCTCAGCTCACTGCAACCTCCGCCTCCCGAGTTCAAGCGATTCTCCTGCCTCAGCCTCCTGAGTAGCTGGAATTACAGGGGCGTGCCACCATGCCTGGCTAATTTTTGTATTTTTAGTAGAGACAGGGTTTCACCATGTTGATCAGGCTGATCTCAAACTCCTGACCACATGATCCACCCACCTCCACCTCCCAAAGTGCTGAGATTGCAGGCGTGAGCCACCACACCTGGCCTGAAATGTTTAATGATGGGAATGGCACGGGCCATGACCAACCAGAACAGACGCCAGCCCTAACCCCCAGTAAATAGACCCCGAGAACATCTGCCACGTATGTGTCTTTAGATCACATTCCAACTCCATCTGCGATTCAGGGTCAAGTTCTCATTCAGGTCCTGGCATGATACGCTGACTCCATATCTGGAGTTGTAACCTTAGGCTGAAACCTTATTTTTTTTTTTATTTACACGTATATATTTTTTGAGATGGAGACTTGCTCTGTCGCCCTGAAGGCTGGAGGGCAGTGGCATGATCTCAGCTC
The DNA here is from genome assembly GCF_003255815.1 of Theropithecus gelada. NCBI lineage: Eukaryota > Metazoa > Chordata > Mammalia > Primates > Cercopithecidae > Theropithecus > Theropithecus gelada. Next base: position 25,253,405 of record NC_037677.1, on the reverse strand, counting down.
ATTGCAACTTCTGCCTCCCAGGTTCAAGCGATTCTCCTGCCTCAGCCTCCCGAGTAGCTGATATTACAGGTGCCCGCCACCATGCCCAGCTAATTTTTGTATTTTCAGTAGCGATGCAGTTTCACCATGATGACCAGGTTGGTCTCGAATTTCTGACCTCAAGCGATCCACCCACATTGGCCTCCCAAAGTGCTGGGATTACAGGCGTGAGCCACTGCACACAGCCTATTTTTACTTTTTATTTTTGTGTGTATGTGATGGAGTCTTTGCTGTGTTGCCCAGGCTGTTCTCAAACTCCTGGACTCAAGCAATCCTCCCGCCTCAGCCTCCCGAGTAGCTGGCATTACAGGAAGCTCAATTATTTTTCTTCTTTAAAACCTTTTACTTGACATATTCATTGTTTCATATTTTAAATTTAAAAGCCCACAAAAGAAGCCCTGTGGTTCCACTACAGCAGCCGAATCACTGCACTCATTTGGGGGCTTCCTGGGGAGCCAGCAGAAGTAAAACAGGAGGTATTTGGTGGCTCGTGTACCCTGTACTTCGCGTAATATTTCCGTGTGATTAATTCTGACTGCGTTGTTTGTGTGTCATTCCTTGGGTGTGTATGAACAGTCTTTCCATTCTTAACCAAGGTCATAGGGTTGCTCTGGGTTGACTTTGGCTGGGCCCGTGTGTTCGTGCTTTGTGTTGTCATTGCTTTAACCGTAGCCTTCATGGGAATTGTGCTCCATCCTGCTGTAATCAACCACCTCAGCAAGAAGAAAGGGCAGCAGTGCCTTGGAACCGACAAGGCATCACTAGTGTTAGTGTTATGTCAGAGCCTGAGGCTACTGATACACCCTGGGAAAGGCCAGGCCTCCAGGTGAAGCACTTTGAATACCTGGGTCCTCACCACTGGATCCTTCAATCCTGAATCTTGGTGGGACCCTAAGACATGTATCTTCACTCTACACTGGGAAATACAGAGAATGAAAGCTGAGTCGTGATGTCACCGTCACCAATTTAACCTCAAATATCTGCTTTGTGAATGTTTAGGTTATATTGTGACAGCATGATGGCTATGAATTGAGGTTATATTGTACCAGCATGATCACTCTGCATTTGGATTTGATCATCTTGGCTATGAGGCGTGTGAAAGTGATTCTGACACTTTGACACCTACAGTATAAACCGCATTTCCATTTGTCATTTGATCAGGAGAAAATAATGTTTTTTCATCCCAAAATGCCAAACCCAACCAAGGCAGATGTCTTTATAGGACAATCTCCATAATAGAAGCAGAGAGAGGACTGAAATAACAAGCTGTAAGGGAAACTAAAATTCCCCTGGGCTGGCTCCTAAGTTTATAGGCAAGAAAACTGAGGCCAAAGAAGTAAAGTGATTTATCTAAAGTAACACAGTTTAGTGGCAGATCTGGATTAGAATCAAAACTTTCTGTCAGCCCACACATTGTGCTTTTCAAAATTCTTCAGGTTTTCGATTCTGCTGGGTTCACAATCTGATGTTGAAAAGAGGACATGTTAGTAATGATTCTGTCCCTTTATTCTCTTCACTACTCCCCCACAAAATTTTAAATTCTTGAAATCTTTTGCTAATTGAGATTTTCATCTTGTGCAAACACAGGGCATTTTTGGCAGTTGGAGAACAAAGCAATCCAAGGTAAACAGCTCTAGGCTTTGGATTGGTGTGTAACAATTATGCGTGGCCCGCATGTCTTAGAAATGTAATTAAAGGAACGGTTTAGTTATAGTCCACTTTTGGGGGCAATGTGGTTTTGTGGAGTAACATGTCCTACACTGTTCTACCAGAATTTGGAATTTTTCCATGAAGATGTACGGAAATCTGATGTTGAATATGAAAATGGCCCCCAAATGGAATTCCGAAAGGTGAGTTCACTAGATCTGTTTTCCAACCGATACCATGCACATTAATTGCCTGGCTCTGTGGATCCATTGCTGATTAACGTGTGTGGTTTCCCTCCTCCGTTCTCCCTCTCAGGTTACCACAGGGGCTCTAAGACCTAGTGACCCTCCTAAGTGGGAAAGAGGAATGGAGAATAGTATTTCTGATGCATCAAGAACATCAGAATATAAAACTGAGATTGTAATGAAGGAAAATTCCATATCCAATATGAGTTTACTCAAAGACAGTAGAAACTATTCCCAAAAAACTGTGCCTAAGGTCAATTTCAGCTTCTCTGGCGTTAGTTCATTAGAAGATGAAATAAGCAAAGGGTCTAAAGTCTCAGGCCCCCAATACTCTATAGCTGACACCGAGAACCAGAAGCTGAATTATGGAAAGACAAAGGAGATGGAAAAGCAAAATACGGATAAGTGTCACATTTCCTCTCCTAGTAGAGTAACAGAATCAGGTGTGCATGATTTGAAAACAGAAGATCAAGAGGTTATCATGACAGATTTTGGCCAAGTTGTTCTAAGACCCAAGGGGGCAAGGCATGCTAACGTGAACCCTAATGAAGACGGAGAATCCAGTCCAAGTTCTCCCACTGAAGAAAATGCAACCACTGACAACATTGCCTTCATGATTACCAAAACCACTGTCCAGGTTCTTTCTAGTGGGGAGGTGCATGATATTGTTAGCCAAAAGGGAGAAGACATACAGACGGTTAATATCGATGCCAGAAAAGAGATGGCCCCCCGACAAGAAGGGACTGACAGTGAGGAGCCAGTTGTGTGCCTGGACAAGAAACCAGTGATCATCATTTTCGATGAGCCCATGGACATCCGGTCTGCATATAAGAGACTTTCAACTATCTTTGAGGAGTGTGATGAGGAATTAGAGAGAATGATGATGGAAGAAAAGATAGAGGAGGAGGAAGAGGAGGAAAATGGAGATTCTGTAGTCCAGAATAATACCACTTCCCAGATGTCTCATAAGAAGGTGGCCCCGGGCAATCTTAGAACAGGACAACAGGTGGAAACCAAGTCACAGCCACACTCTCTGGCAACAGAGACCAGAATCCCAGGGGGACAGGAAATGAACAGAATGGAGCTGGACAAGTTCAGCCACGTAGATTCTCCACATTCGGAATGCAAGGGTGACGACCTGACCGATGACCAGTTTGAAAGCCCCAAGAAAAAGTTTAAATTCAAATTCCCTAAGAAGCAACTCGCCGCTCTCACTCAAGCCATTCGCACGGGAACTAAAACAGGGAAGAAGACTTTGCAAGTGGTAGTCTACGAAGAAGAGGAGGAGGACGGCACCCTGAAACAACACAAAGAAGCCAAGCGCTTTGAAATCACTAGGTCTCAACCTGAAGACACCCCTGAAAACATGCTGAGGAGGGAAGAGCAGTCCAGCATCGAGAGCACGTCTCCGATTTCGAGAACTGATGAAATTAGAAAAAACACCTACAGAACGTTGGATAGCCTGGAGCAGACCATCAAACAGCTTGAAAATACAATCAGTGAAATGAGTCCCAAAGCCCTAGTTGATACCTCAGGTTCTTCCAACAGAGATTCTGTTGCAAGTTCATCCCACATAGCCCAGGAGGCCTCTCCCCGACCCTTGCTAGTTCCGGATGAAGGCCCCACTGCCCTAGAGCCCCCTACGTCGATACCTTCAACTTCACGTAAGGTATCTTGGTCTGCTGGAAAATGAAAAGACCCGGCTGCTTTCCTAAATCTGCCATAATCACCATTAGCAAAAGGTGTCTTGTGACTTAATTGCTTTCTTTCAGGTGGCTTTTTTTTTTTTTTTTTTTTTTTGTCTGTTCGCCATGAAACCCTTCTTTCATACTTTCTCCCTCACCTTCAAAACAACAACAACTAGGTGTCTAACAGCTAATCAATTCTGTTTTTGCCTCTGTTGCTGACTGGTGTTGGGTAAACACGAGGCTGCCGGGTCAGCCATGTGCTGTTGAAATCATTGCTCTGATACTCACATTAAAATCCGTTTGATCAGTAGTGAGCAGTTGATTCTGTTTGATTCTTCTGATTAACCCCAGTTGGTGTCTCCTAGATCTGTCCTGCATGTAGGGCTGTGGCTTCTCACCTTGAGCTTCTCTGAACATAGCGGAGCAGCCTCACGGATGACCTACTCACGTGCTTCTCCTTCTCTTCCCCCTCTCACTGGTCCTTCCCACAGGGCTCCAGCGGGGCCCCACAGACGAGCAGGATGCCTGTCCCCATGAGTGCCAAGAACAGACCCGGAACCCTGGACAAACCTGGCAAGCAGTCCAAACTGCAGGATCCCCGCCAATATCGTCAGGTAGTTTTACCTTAAACCCAATTTTGGATGGACGCTATTTCAGTTAAGAAGCAAGTCACTGACTTAGTTTATACCAAATATTGTGCTTTCTTTGTAAGATAACGGTTTACATAGACATCCTGGATCTGGGGGCATGAAGAAAGTCTAAAAACCATTTGTTAAACTTTTTCACCACGCTTTTGCATGCTTACAATAAAACATCTTTTACTTTGTGACTCCAAGCTCCAAATTTTAACTGTTAACACACGGTGCCAGACCAGGTGGCTTTTCTTTGGTGAATGTAGTGTTTCATCTGAACACCTCGGGAAGCAGAGACAAACCAACCTGTGGTGGAACTGCCCTTAACGTCACCACTACTAACGTCTATGTTGACTGTATTGCGTTAGAAGCACATTAACGCTCCGTCAAAATGCCCGACCCCCACCCCAGTAATTATCCAGACGCATGGCCCACCTGGCACACGGGAAATGGTAGAGCTGGAATGATGGGACTCCTCTCACAAATGCGTTCTTCCTTTCCTCCTTTCCTGTCCATCCTTTGCTATGTACGTGGGGGGTTTCTACCAGGTCCAGTAAAGCACAACAAGACTTAGCTCAGGCCTTGAACTGTGTGTGGTTGGTTTTCTTTGATTGAATTATTCTCAGAAGGGCTGTGTTGCCAGGCCCTGTGGGTTGATCACGTGTCCACCTTTCTGACAAAATGTCTCCCACCATCTTTATTTGCAGGCTAATGGAAGTGCTAAGAAATCTGGTGGGGACTTTAAGCCTACTTCCCCCTCCTTACCTGCTTCTAAGATTCCAGCCCTTTCTCCCAGCTCTGGGAAAAGCAGTTCTCTGCCCTCTTCTAGTGGTGACAGCTCTAACCTCCCTAATCCACCTGCTACTAAACCATCGATTGCTTCTAACCCTCTCAGCCCCCAAACAGGACCACCTGCTCACTCTGCCTCCCTCATCCCTTCTGTCTCTAATGGCTCTTTGAAGTTTCAGAGCCTTACTCATACAGGTAAAGGTCACCATCTTTCATTCTCACCGCAGAGTCAAAATGGCCGAGCACCCCCTCCTTTGTCATTCTCCTCCTCCCCTCCTTCTCCCGCCTCCTCCGTCTCACTGAATCAAGGTGCCAAGGGCACCAGGACCATCCATACTCCCAGCCTCACCAGCTACAAGGCACAGAACGGAAGTTCAAGCAAAGCCACTCCATCCACAGCAAAAGAAACCTCTTAAAGGTCAAATCCTATCAGGCACAAGTCGGAGTTACGTTAAAAAAAAAATTAACAGTCTACAACAACTGTTTTCACAAGAGAATGTAACATATTGCTGTATCGTTTGAGGCTTAATGCTAAGTATGTGCTAAATACTGGATTAATAGATTTCAGTAAAGCTCGTTTTTTGTTTTTTGGTTTTTTTTTTTTTTTGGTTTGTTTTTACCTAGTTGCTATAGTGTCTACCGTCTATACTGAATACCTATAAAATGCAGTAAGCATGTGTCACAAAACGAGGTTCTGGTGGGAGAGAAAGGTGCGTGTGAGACGGGAGAATTGTCTTAAGCATATAAAACATGTATGATTCCAGAATTTTAGTATGTTTTGTATAAAACTATTTTTCATTACGGAGACTAGAAGTGAACAGAGAATTACACAAGTGTGACTATACAAATTGTAAAAGATACTATAATATTTCCTTTTATTTTAGTGTTATTTAGCTTTATTACAGATTTCTATTTTTGTCAAAACTTCATGATTCCTTTCAAGATCTTTTTTGCCAAAACATTTTGATACTATAGCATTGTACATTTGAAAGTAGTGTGCTAGACTATAAAACCAATGAACTTCTACCTGAGCCCTACAGACAGGCATATGTAGAAGGCAATTTATCAAACCTATTGCACTGCCATGAAAAGTATGTATCATAATTTGCTAGCCCAAGCAAGCTAGTTTTCTTTGCTTGCTTCTTTTCTTTCTTTTTTCCTTCCTTTTTTTTTTCTTTTTCCTTTTTTAACATGTTGAGGTTCTCTAGTTGTTTTCTTTGGAGTATCTAACCCCTTCTTTTGTTTTCTGAGACCTGGTAACCCACGCTCTTGCATTGTGGATTTTAAAATGTACACTCTGTACGGTTCTGTAAACCGAAAAACTTTTGTAAATATATAAATATACATAGACATTAAAATACTGTATGTGACAGCACATAGAGTAGTTTTCCCACACCAAAGTTAATTTTTATGCATGCTTTAAAAGTATATATCGGGATGGGCAGAAATGGAAGTATCCATACATTTTTAAAAAGCAACAAGTTTGCACAGCTAGAGTGTTTGTAAATAAATGTATTTGTATAACACAGTCATGTAATATACAGAACTATAAGCAGAGACTTTGCAAAACTAAATAAAGGGCTGCATGCTTATTATTTTTTGTACCTTGTCACTATAACTACTTCCTAGTCAAAGAACGAAATGTAACTGTTACCAAGTTTAATGTTTTTCTGCTTTGAGGCTTTGAGGGATATAAGCACATCCACTCAAGAGGACACTACTTTTCTGAAAGCTCTGGGGTGACTAATGATGAGTTCCTAATAAATTAATTGCAAGTGTGGTGCCTTGGATGTGACCTGTTGGCTCTCTCTCTTCTCTGTGGCTTATCAAGGTGTGGATGACAGAAAGCAAACCTGGACACAGAGTTTCCACCCTCCGTTCCTGGAGGGGCTCTTATTATTTTCTCTCTTTTGCAAAAACTTCCAGCAGGAGTAAAGTGGAAATAAAACGACTTTATCACTTGCCTTTTTTTCTTTTGAGTCCTCAACTTAAAAAAATATTGTTGGCCTAGAGGGAAATACGCTAACATTACACCATGTGTTTTCATTTTTTTAAATGGGAAGAAGCCAGGCACAGTGGCTCATGCTTGTAATCTCAGCATTTTGGGAGGCTGAGGCAGGAGGATCACTTGAGGCCAGGAGTTCCAGACCAGCCTGTGCAACATAGTGAGACCCCATCTCTACCAAAAAAAAAAAAAAAAAGAAAAGAAAATTAAAGTTAGGTGGGCATGGTGGTGTTTGCCTGTAGTTGCAGCTACTCAGGAGGCTGAGGCAGGAGGATGGCTTGAGCCTGGGAGGTGGAGGCTGCAGTGAGCTATGATCACACCACTGCACTCCAGTCTGGGTGACAGAGCAAGATACTGTCTCAAAAAAAAAAAAAAAAAAAAAAGGGAAGAAAGTTAGTGAAAACAATACCAGGATTATGAATTAACCACAGGAAGAATCTCAGGAAACTACTTAGATTTTTCACCTCCAGAATGTTTCATTCGGTGATTTGACGTAAAAAGCAAATATTCTTGGAACTCGGTTGTTCAGTGTTACTGAGTTTCAGGCTTACTTATTTCAGGATGCCTTTGCTAGAAATATTCATATCTCTGCTCATTATGTTAATGGCAGTCCCGTGTTTCAGGTGGCACTTAGGAAAGTATTTAGGATCCAACATTTCAATCATGTCCCATAATCACCTTAATGACATTATAGTCGTTTATATATAAATATATCTCATAGCTAATTCATGCCAATTTATTTGCTTGTGTTTATGGACAAGCTGAAAATTATAAGCAGCAGAACAGCAGATGGTGGGCTCACTTTTGCAGTTTAACTTCAGACTTCCCGGAGCTCTGGCAAGGTCACAGAGGTGATGGCAATTTCAGTTAATGTCATGAAGGATGGGACCTGTTCACCAGGTAAGGGAAAACCCTGCACGGTCCCATCCACTGCCCTGAGATCCGGCCCCATGCTGCCTGCCTCTTCAGGAAACTGGAGGAGGAACTACCATGATTGGAGAAACCAGCGTCAGGTGTTGCAAAGACTTCCTATCACAGCACAGACCCAGGAGGTGCCTGTCTAAATTAGTGCAATAGAGCTCCTGCCTCGGTACCCATTCTTAGGCCCGACCTAAGTGTTTTGAAACCTTGTTGTACCCCTGCCCTCTCTGGCCTCATTAAAACTTTCCCTCCCTGTGTGTTGTTTGAAAAATAGAGCCCAGGCCCCTTCCTCATCCCACCAACCAAAAACCCAACACTTCCCACACCTGTGGGCTGGTGGTAACACCTGATGATTAACACCAGAGTCGTGTCAGTAAGTTTCCCCTGTGCACCTGTTTTCTTGAAACTAACGAATCCACGACCCCCCATGGGAAAGCCTAAGGGGTAACGCCCCTGGATCCTGATAAAAGCATAGCCCCACAGGCTCACTCACTCTCACTCGCTCCCCACCTCCTGGATGAGCTCTGCTGCCGCTGCCTCCAGACCTCCCATGGAGGCTCCCCCCCCTCCCCCCACCGTCTCTGGAATCTGTAAGTAAGACATTTCCTCTGTTTGATGCATTTTGGTTTCACCTCATTGGGCCTTAGCTGACCAACACACCCAAACCTAACTACACCCCATTCCATCAGGGCTTCCCTAAAGAGGCGCTATCTCGGCTTACGGCCACTCTTGACAGGGAAACCTCAAGACCACGTTAGAAACTGTAACAAGAAAAACTCACAACAGCACCTCGGTTCTTTGAATATCTCCAGTGAATGACATTGGGTAGGATGAGCTGAGCTCCTGGGTTTTCAGATTTTGCTAAACTACATTTAACAGACACTTAGTTAAGACAGTCTCTTTTCTTTCTTTCTTTTTTTGTTTTTTTCTTTTAAGAGACAAGGCCTTGCTCTGTTCCCCAGGCTGGAGTGCAGTGGTACACTCATACCTCACTGCAGCCTCAGACTCCGGGGCTCAAGCGATTCTCTTGCCTCGGCCTCTGGAACAGCTGGGATTATAAGCATGCACCAGCACACCTGCTTATCTTTTAAGTTCACCATTCCATTATTCAGTTAAACTAAAAAGACTCTTAGAAATAAACCATGTGGCTTCTCAGGTTCATTTAACAAAATCGGTCCATTCATCCAGCCCTCACTGAGCATCTTCTGCACATAGGGTGGGGTGGGGAGGGCATCTGGCCATGGCATCAGTGCTGCTTTCTGGTTGACCACCTTGGGCATGTTTTGGCTTCTTCACCTGTTCATGGAGAATAATAGCACCTACTAAATAGGATCATTGGGAGGATTAAATACAATGTATACGAAATTCTGAAGACAAAGTAGAACATACTGAGCACTCAAAAGTTAATGAGGGCCGGGTGCAGTGGCTCACGCCTATAATCTCAGCACTTTGGGAGGCCAAGGCAGGTGGATCACCTGAGGTCAGGAGTTCAAGACCAGCCTGGCCAACATGGTGACACCCCGTCTCTATTAAAAATACAAACAAATTAGCCAAACATGGTGATACACATCCGTATTTCCAGCTATTCAGGAGGCTGAGGCAGGAGAATCGCTTGAACCCGGGAGGCTGAGGTTGCCGTTAGCCGAGATTGTGCCACTGCACTCCAGCCTGGGCGACAAATAAGACTTTGTCTCATAAACAAAAAATAATGAGAATGATGATTATTACTGCTGTGGTGACAACCGGGACACTGTTCTGACCTTAAGAGGCATCGGTCTAGTTGGGGAAAGCGTGGCACACATACCGACACAGATCAAGTCACAGTTGATGCAGATAGGGGAGTGTGAGCCGTCCTGGCAGTCAGCTGCAGCAGTGCACAGCAGCGGGCTTGTCTGGTGCTTCACGGAGGTGGTGGCACCTGGCGCTGACAGGTATAATACAGAACTTAAAATAGTGTTAAAGCATTTTTAAGGAAGCTGGTTTTCTTTTAATGCTACTTGTGACTGGATTTTTTTCCAAAGTAAAATAGGCATTCAATCGGATACAGAAAAGCCCAGGCCCTGGGAATTGTGGCTCAGAATTGTGGTTCTTTTGTGAAGTTATATTTGCAGGCTTGGGAGAAGGTGCTCCCAGGTCACCCCAACCCATATTCCCCAGATGATGCTCATTCCTGGGCTTGAGTGACAGGGGCCAGGCCCATGGGGTAAGAGGGGCCCATCCACTGGGTGCTGAGAGCTGGCCTAGCCACTCCCCTCCCTGCAGGCCAGATTTGAAACATAAACCTGGGCCTCTTCCTGAATGCCCCACCTTGTAACTCTAGCTAAGGTCCTTCCCACCTCCAAGGCTCAGTAAATGCAAAGGTATTTCAGAGCCACCGGGAAATGTTTTGGAGGAAGTAGAGGAATGACAGCTGCTTCAGCTGAAAATTCAAAAGGTAATTTTGCAAAAGAGGCCAGGTGATATTGTCCAGGAAAACCTACCCCCGGCACTGGGCAACCACTCATTCCTTGATCTATGCTCCTAAGAAGGAATGTCCGAAAGAATAACCCCAAAAGCACCTCTGAGAAGAGAGCCCCAGGCCCTCCCAAGGTGCATGTCCATCTAGCTCCAAGTCAGGCGCCCACCTTAGAAGCAAATGTTCGCCCTGATGGAAGCAGGAAGGTTAAGTTATGCTCACCACTCTGCCAAGAATGCAGGAGAGTCTACAGTGCATGCCCTCGATTTGCACAAAATGCTTAATATTTTAATTGCCCAACATATGGGGTGGTCCTTAATCCTTGTGTCTGTGAACACATCAGCAATAACTGCCATCTGTTGCCTATTATGGGCCACGTAGAATGCTAAGGTGTTTTGCATCTATTGCCTTTTAATCCTCACAAACACTGAAGAAGTTCCCGTCATTTTTCCCTCCCCACTTCACTGTAGGACACTGAGAACAGGGAAGAGGTGACAAGTGCAGTATGCATCTCTGGGCACTCGGCCATCCTGCTGGAGGTGGGGGCTGCTCAGGTTCCTCCTTTGAAAGAAGGTGGCTTTAAGGGGAGATTTTTCATTCCTGGAGCACACAAATGAGCACAATGCAGAAAATTATCCATTTATGGGATTATTAGATTGCAAATTTTGGTTGCCTCACCTTCAAAAGATGCATAGGTAGAGACGCCCTCCACTTAAAGGACTAACGTTCTCATCTAGTATTGTTGGAAATGCTGTGAATCTGGATTGGAACCTGGGATAGGGACTCCTCTTCCCCTAAGCCCCAGGTGATCAACTACAACTCTAGGGCCCTGGGCTGGGACTGCAGGGAAGGCTTCACCTGCCAGACAGACCATACCCCAGACAAGTCAGGCCCAGCCTAGGTCCTATCCATACCAGGCCCCGCCTCCTCCTGGCCTTGCCACGCCCCTCCAGGTAATGCCTCATCCTGCCCCAGCTAAGACACACCACACCTTTCTGGTCACACCCCTCGAGCCTCAGCATGCCCCTCCTGCTGGTGCCTTCGGGAACTTCAGCTGCTGGAGACCAGGGTAAGCGGCCCCCAGGTGCCTCCTAAAAGGGTTTACTTGAAGTACGGCTTCTCGGCAGGGACTTGTAAGTAGGTACCTCAGACTCTCAGAGTGATCCTTTGAAATTCAAGGATAAGTCTCAATTCCAATGGATCCAAGCTCCCTTTTGTTACAAATGTTTTGTACGAGATGAAATTCCTTATGACATCTCCTACCTACTCACCTAGTTTGAAAAATAAAATACAATGCCCTAGTGACACTATAACAAAGTTCTCGTTATATCCATGCCATACACGCACCCATCAGCAGAGTGCGTGTTGTACCAGGGACTCGAACGCTGTGAACTGGGCTGGTAATGTGACTTTTCCCAAATAGCGAATGACTCTGTTTAAAGCTTTGAACAAAGTAGAATATGACTCTCCCTCACTTTACATGTTCCTGAAAATTTTCATTGCACATTTTGAGGCTGCAAAAGGATTTAAATGTAAAATAAAACTGGCCTCTACCCTCGGATAATTATAAGCAGGGTTTTCCCTTATGCAGATGTCCAGGAGGATGTGACCAGGTCGTGCTGGGGGTGGGGGTGGGGGGCAGTTTTTCCCAGGCAGCTGACTGTAGGACATCCTGAATCAGCATCCCTGACCCCTACACACTAAAATGCCAGTTTTGCCTCCAACATTGGGACAACTAGAAAACTCTCCACAAATACCCAAAACTGCCTCTCAAGGGCAGCACTGCTGTGACTCAACCACTGGCACAGAATAATGAACAGGGGCCTCACTGTTGAGTCGGGACAAACCCTGAGGGCATAAGGACCCAACAGGGAGCCTCCAAAGTACCCAGCCCAGTGACCCCTCCCTGTGTAAGAGCAGCCCTTAGGGATACATGGAGAGCTGGGGGTGCCTCAGTGACCTGCCACTCCTGGGGGATTTTCGGGAAGCCCATACTGGTATTAGCCTTTATGTTCTTTTCCTTCATGCCCGGAAGACCAAATGATTAACCAGGAAAGGGCCAGGTGAGGTGGCTCACGCCTGTAATCCCAGCATTTTGGGCGGCTGAGGCAGGTGGATCACCTGAGGTCAGGAGTTCAAGACCAGCCTGCCCAACATGGCAAAATCCCATCTCTACTGAAAATATAAAAATTATCCGGGTGTGGTGCTGTGTCCTGTAGTCCCAACTACTTGGAAGGCTGAGGCAGGAGACTTGCTTGAACCAGAGAGGTGGGGGTTGCAGTGAGCCAAGATAGTGCCATTGTACTATAGCCTGGGTGATAGTGAGACTCCATCTCAATTAAAAACAAAACAACATGAAAGGAACCCAATCTCTAAGCAATTGACAGGAGGGAAAGAAGAGAGCATCTTGGAACAATGTGTGGGAATGGATGTCTCGGGGTAGAGTGCTGAAGCCTGGGCTTAGCAAGGTGGAACTGGGTACCTGGGACTTAGAACCAGGGCCCTAGCCTGCCACAGACACCATCTCCTTTCTGACTTAAACATGAAAACATTGGGAACAGGTGGTGACCAGTGGGGTACACCCCTGCAGGCGAGGAACCCAAGAAAGCCGGACCCTGTACTGGGAATAGGCTCGGCTGGTGTTCCAGCTTCTCAAACCCATCTGCACACTGCAATCCCCAAAAAAGCTTTCAAAATTCTGCCGCCTGGGCCCTTCCCACAGATTCTCATTCAGGTGCTCAGAGGTGCTGCCTCAACAAGGGGAGGCTTTTAAAATACCCCCAGGTGATTCTAATGGGAAGCCAAGGCTGAGAACCACAGTGTCGAGCCAGAAAGGTGGAGGCCCAGGTGCAGTGAGAAGATGCTGTTCCTTAAAAATAAAGGTGACTGTTACCAACTACAGGAGAGCCGCACTTGAAAAAGTACGGCTCAGCCACCACTTCTGCATTTAAAAAAAAAAGAAAAAAAAAATGCAACTGTTTTTTAAAGAAACAGTTGAAATGTATGGACTTAATTTTTGTCCTCTATGTAGTGTCACTTGGGGCATTTTAGAGTTTGGCTTTGTGTTTTGATACTTCCAGACTGCAGGGGCCTTCCAGTGTTGGCTAAGTTTGGAGCTTGTTTTATTTGCCAGAAGCTAATGTGTATATAAGTGTCCTTGAACTTGTAGTAATTTAGGGATTAGAGTTCAAGAAAGTACAGACGAAGCCCTTTTCTTAGCCTCTGGAAATTCTAGTAGTCCCAAAAATGGTTCCTCATACTTGGCTGAATGAGACATTTCACACGTATTTGTTACAGAAGTCCTATTAATAATGCCTGTCGTTTTAGTGATGTATTTCAAATGTTCCTCCAGGCTTCTAGTGGGCACAGTGTCAATAGGTAAAGCCAAAAATCAGAAGTGCAGAGCCATTCCTTGAAGGAGAGAGATTCTGGGAGGGTGGCTCATGCAGCTGTGATTTGGGATCTGAGGATAGGGCAGGAGAGTGAGGATACGGATACTCATGGTTCCAGTAGAGGAACCCTGGGCAGGAGAGAGCCCATCCCAGTCTTCAGCCTTGTGAGGCAAGACCCGGAAGGTGGCATAGAGGTCCCTGCCCATCAGGTTAAAAACATAAGCAGCACCAGGCCAAAACTAACAGGCCCCCTCTCCTCTCCGATTGCCCTCAGTCTGTCCCTCACTGCTCAGAGATTTTGTACTTTCAGGGAGCCCCTCCCCAACACCACCAATATCTACCCTGCACATGATCCTGCCCATCAGCATGTAGACAGGTTGCTTTTGCTGCTTCACCACCCTCAGCCCTTCCTCAGTTTCTCTATTTTGTATGCATGCCCGGTCTTCGCCCCACGCTTCTCCCACTTCTGGTTCTTGAATCACCGTGAAATGATTACCTCTAGTGTCACCTACATCTCTGTATCTCCATACCTGGGACACATTTTTATTCCTTGCCTTTGGCTTTATTTAAAGCCTTTACCTACAAGTGTTCCATATGAAACAAATGAGATGAAAGCCCCTTTCTATGGATGAAGGACAGTAGGGACCAGCCTTGCATCCTTACCGATCAACACACCTCTGCCAGGCAACAGGAACCCAGATGATCCCCAATGTTGGGAAGCAACAGTTGAGCCATCCTGTCTGCAGCATGTTGATTGGATCACACTTTGATCCAGCATTAAAAGTGGTGTTCGGGACCACTCCTTAAAGAGATTGAATCTAAGTACATTAGACAGATTTAGGATTGCAGATGGATTAGACGCTGTATTAGTCCATTCTGGAATTGATTTAAAAAAAAAAAAAAAAAAAGAACTACCTGAGACTGTGTAGTTTACAAAGAAAAGAGGTTTCACTAACAGTTCCACAGGCTGTACAGGAGGCAGGGCTGGGGAGGCCTCAGGAAACTTACAATCATGGCAGAAGGCGATGGGGGAAGCAGGCACATCATTTGTGGTGGGAGCAGGGAGAAGAGAGTGAAGGGGGAAGCGCTACACGCTTTTAAACAACCAAGTCTCATGAGAATTCTATCACAAGACAGCACTGGGGGATGGTGCTAAACCATTAGAAACCACCCCCATGATCTGGTCACCTCCCACCAGGCCCACCTCCGACACTGGAGATTACAATTCAACATGAGATGTGGGTGGGGACACAGAGCCAAACCGTATCAGAGACCTAAGATTTCTTAGATCTGTAAGGAAGCCAGAGTGTGTCTTTGACCTGTTTGGTCTCCTCCCTTGAGTGTTGTTGTCCCCTTTGTGGTTTTGCACTCATCTGACCACACACACCACGGTCTGAGTCTGGGGCCTCAGCCGCCTCCTTCCTCATATCTCTGGTGTCCTCTGGGCTGGAAAAGGAGGTCTCTACTCCTTTCTGAGAAGTGCTCTTTTGATTCTCAAACAGTTGGCTAACTTACTTGCAAATGGAGTCAGGGAAGAAAATGTTCAGAAATAACTAGATCATTGTACAGTGATTGTAGTTGCACATTCTTCAGTCTCACAAATGAATAGAATCCATCGCACAGCAGACGTTGCCCTGCCTAGCCTGTCACACCTTCCCCATCCTGCAAAAAGAATGCCCTCTCGCTGAGTAACTCCAGAGAAAGGGGCCCTGACCACCTCCTGTCCCTTCTGTCTGAAATTCCTCAAAGGAGACACTCCCAAGGTCAAGCGCGGCATCCCTGCCCCACGGAATCTGGCGTCTCCCTATCTTTCAGTGGGCGCCTCACCCACCTGCCCGGCGGCTCCCTCTGGCCCAGTCACCCTGTTCTCTATTCTGTTCCTGAAGCCCCAGCCACAAGCTGCTTTCTGTGCCTGGAATGTTCACCCCACTTCTTCTTCATCCTTCTGATCTCAGCTCACGCTGCTCACTCCTGGAAACCTAGATCTCGCCCTCTATGAGTTTGCCCTCTTTTACAGCACTTAGTGGAGACTAAAGCAGACAGTGGGGGCGAGTGGTGGTCAGTAAGTTAAGAGCAGGAATCAATGTCTGTATTATACACAGAGGACCCCAAGGCAGGACCTGCCAAAAATCAGGAAGGTTCACATTCTTCTGTGGGGTGCAGGCGGGGGGACGAGGCATGGGAGGCACGTAGTTCCTTCTGTTCACGCCATCCACATTTAACACTCTTTAAGACTTGAGATCGAAGGCTCCTTTAATAGGCTACAGCATCTCAGGAAAATATTGTTCACCTGCTGCCATCTGGTGGTCACCTAGAACTTCTGCACCTCGTTGAATTTCTCAACTTCCTTTATCTCAGTTTTTGCAGCAGCTATGTTACATAGTTTCAAATAGCTAGAAGGAGGATTTTTTTTCTCTCTCCCTCTCTCTCGAGATGGAGTCTTGCTCTGTCGCCCAGCCTGGAGTGCAATGGTGTGATCTCAGCTCACTGGAAGCTACGCCATCTGGATTCAAGTGATTCTCTTGCCTCGGCCTCCTGAGTAGCTGAGATTACAGGCTCCCACCACCACGCAGGGCTAATTTTTGTATTTTTAGTAGAGAGGGTGTTTCACCATGTTGGCCAGGCTGGTCTGGAACTTCTGACCTCGTGATTCGCCCACCTTGGCCTCTCAAAGTGCTGGGATTACAGGCATGAGCCACCACGCCCGGCCAGAAGGAGGATATTGAATGTTCCTAACACAAATGAGAAATGTTGAAGTTGATGGATATGTTAATTACCTGGATCTGATCACTATTCCATATATATATATAACCATCACTATGTACTCCATAAGTATATATAATTATTTGCCAATTAAACTTTTTTTTTAATGTACAATGTACCCGCCATACGCAGCTGTAGCCCCGGATGAAAATGTGAGGCGGTTGGCATTTGTCCTCGGCTTGGGGCTTCTTTTGAGAACTCCTCGTGCCTTCCACCATTTCTATCTTTGGGGGAAGCGACAAACTGAGATACCAGAAAGCTGATGTTCCTTTCCAAGCATGTTAGGGCAATAGGAAGAGGGCAACAATGTAATCAAAGGGTCAGGTGTCCAGTGGGTGGAATGCCAAGCGTCAGAGGGCAGATCCAAAGTAGAATCTTTTGGGAATTCAGACTCCATGGGGCAGGAATGGGAGTCCCCCGGGTGCCGCCCTTTCCCTTTCCCCTGCCTATGGTACGTTTCACTCCGCTGACCGTGAGTTTGCTGTGCTTTCATTTCCACCTGTGGAATTTCTGGAGGAAGTCTTGCTGTCCACCGCAGGGCTGAAGGAGCTAGAAGCTGTAAGTGTGTGGATTAAAAAGAATGTGGATTAAAAAGCACTATAGGAGGCCAAGGCAGGAGGTTCACTTGAGCACAGGAGTTCCAGACCAGCCTGAACAACGCAGTGAGACATTGTTGCTATTTAAAAAAAAAAAAAAAAAATTAATTGTGGTGTGTGCCTGTAGTCTCAGTACTCAGGAGGCTGAGGCTGGAGGATCACTTGAGCCCAGAAAGTGGAGGCTGTGGTGAGCCCTGATCACACCACTGCACTCCAGCCTGGGCAACAGAGTGAGACCCTGTCTCTAAAGGAGAAACAAAGTATGAACTGGGGAAGGTCCTTACTCAGGTAAGCTAACCAAAGCAATGGTTCAATTCAGAAAAGGTAGGTAGGAGCAGATGATGGTGTATTTTATCAAAATCTGAACAAACATCAGCAGGCAGAGCCTACTGGGCATGTTCCATCTCTTAGCTCGCACATTGTGTTTCTAGTTGAGCACCTATGACTGCATTAAATTCTGAGCAGCAGCAGCCCATGGCTAACTTAAAAGGCCGTCACCAAAAGCCCCTGAGTGTCTTCCACCTGTGCAAAAGCTAAGCCATGTAGCAACTGTTCTATACTTGTGCAATTGCTATTTTGGACTCAAAGACAAATTTTTATATATATTTTATATATTTATATATATTTGTATATTTGTATATTTATATATATTTTTATATATATATATCCCTGTCCCTGTCACATTTCCACCTGTTCGATTCAACAGACCATTCCAGGTGCATTTAAATAAAACCCAAAACTTTTTCTAGGGCCTGCAGGCTCTGTCAACATCTCCAACTTCACCTCCTGCTATTCCACAGTAACGTTTTGCCTGATGAATAAGTGAAGACATTACCTGTGGATCAGTAACTCTCAGCTTGTAGGTAACCCTTATTCTCCCCCAACGCCATAGGATGGTCAGGGGAGCTATATAGAATTTTCTTCCCTCTTTTTTTTTTTTTTTTTAAGAGACAGGGTCTTGTTCTATCAGCCAGGCTGGAGTGCAGTAGAATGACCACAGTTTACTGCAGCCTCAAACTCCTGGACTCAAGTGATCTTCCTGCCTCAGCCTCCCAAGTAGCTGGGACTATACAGGCACACTAAGTTTTATTATTATTATTATTATTATTATTATTACTATTTGTAGAGACAGGGTCTCACTGTGTTTCCCAGGCTGGTCTCCGATTCCTGGGGTCGAGCAGTCTTCCCTCTTCAGCCTCCCAAAGTGCTGGGATTACAGACATGAGCCACCACACACAACCCTGGAATTTTCATCTCTAACAAAGGGTTACATGCTACCAAAGAAGGGAGCACTGCTTGGGCATCTATTTGAATTTCTACTGTTAGTCCTTCCCAAGTCCAGGCTCTCAGACACTGGCACTATGTGAAGGCCCAGGCCTGGGGTGGTGTTATTTCAGGTGTGTTCTGAGTTCTCTGCAGCCTCTGTTGACTTACCCCAGCAGAACTGATGTCTCCAACTTCTGGAGACCACAGCTCTACCTTGGAGGTTCTTAACCTGATGCGATTTTGCCCCCGCCCCCCAGGGGACATTTTGACAGTGTCTGAGATGGTTTTGGTTCTCACAGCTAGGGTGATGGTGTGCTACCAACATCTAGTCTGTAGAGCCAGGGATGCTGCAGGGCAGCCCCCACCCCAACAACTGGGAATGATCTGGCTCAATGCATCAGGTGTGCCCAGGCTGAGCAGCTCTGCCTTAATTCCACACCTTATTTGTTGGGTGTCTACATCTCTTTCACTCAGGTCCCTGTGAGGACAGGGATGGGGTTTGACCACTTCTGTTCTCGGCCCATAGAAGATGCCAGTGAGTGAGTAGGTGGTGTCATGTTTTGTACTGAAAAGCCATTCTCTTTGAAGGAAATCCTACACTGGCAGCTGACTCTGACATAGGGTGGCCTCAGTAGGGGAAAAGAGAAATGGAGCATCCCATTCCTCATTTGCAAGGGGCCACCTTTCTCTCTCTTTAAACCCCCCTCCTTCTTTTCCGCTCCCACAGTTTCACCTCTGCAAACTTTTGCCCTTCCATGTTTGCTTTAACATAAGTTGCCCTGTTACAAATAGGGTCAAAATTTCAGCCATCACAGGGTGCAGTGTACTGTCCTCATATCCCAGTACTCAGAATGGGAACAGGAGGCAAACCCATGGCTCTTCACTGTAGCCACTGTGAGAATTAACTGTGGGCTTTAAAAGCTCATCAGCACGAGGTGAGAAGTTGCCCGGGATTCTGAAGCTCAGCTGGAATGGGGAGCTGTTGGGGTGACAAGGGGCTGCTCTGCACACCTCTGTCTGGCTTTGCAGTGGGACAACAGCATCAGGCTGGAGCAAGTGGCCCAAGGAAAGAGGTCTCAAACCTGCCAGGGTCATGGTCCCTTGGAGAATCAACTGAAAGCAATGGGCCCTCTCCTGAGGCCTGTCCACAGTTTTGACCATATTCTAGCTCCCTGAGCTAAGAATCCCTGATTTTTGTTTCTAAGTGGCCCCCCAAAAGTTGGGAGTAGATGGCATCAGGGGAGGCAGTGGAGAGCCAGTAGCTTGCCGCCTCCTGCATCCCCAGAAGGGCTCCTGCCTGCTATGTGCTCATGTCTCTTCCTTCCCACCACCTATTAGTGTGCACTGACCTTGGAAGAAAATCAGGGCAGCCCTCAGCCTCCCTACTGGTTGCTCTATCTTAACAGGATCAGGATTACTAGTTCCAAGATGACCCAGATGATGAGCTACTGTGAAGACAGACTTCCATATGAATGACTTAGTTGTATTTTTTATTTTTTTTAAATATTCAGTGGTTAGTTTGATTAGAAGGAATATCTTGTGTATATCCTAGATCCCAAACATGCATAAACCAGTTTTCTCATGTGCAAATACACCTTTCAGGTGTTTGCCTGTTTTTAAAGAATGACAGTTGCTGTGGACAAAATGTTTGTGTCTCCCTCAACTTCTTAGGTTGAAATCCAAACTCTCGATGTGATGGTATTAGCAGATGGGGCCTTTAGGGGTAATTAGGACATGAGGGAGGAGCCCTCAGGTGTGGGATTAGCCTTTATGAAAATGATACTGAGCATTCCCTTGCCCCCTCCACCATGGGAGGACACAGTGAGAAGACAGACATGTATGAATCAGGGAGTGGGTGCTCACCAGACAAGAAATCTGCCAGCACAAGCCTCAGTATCTTGATTTTGGATTTTTATTTTCCAGAACAATGAGAAATAAATCTCTGTTGCTTATGAGCCCCCCCAGGTATTGTGTTACAGCAGCCCCAACAGACTAAGACAGCAGTTCATGGATGCCAGGTGCTTTGTAAATTCCAAAATCCCACAAGGCACATTGCTGTTTGTAATTAACATGAATCAGTTTTTCAGTCCAGTTTCTATAAAGTATAACATACATAAAAGTACACAAACTAGAAGTTTACAACTCAGTTTTTATAAAGTATACATAGCTGGTGCACCTCCCACGCTACATCAAGAAATAAAGTTAGCAAAACCTTCAGGCCTCCTCTGAGATGCTTCACAAAGTAACTGTGATTTCCTTATTACTGAGTCAATAACCATATATTAGTTTGACTTGTTTTCTACCTTAATTAAGTGCATTTTTGTGTCTTGCTTGTTTTGCTTATTTCACCCAATTACGATTCTGAGATCAACATCCAAGGTGTTGGTTGTATGGATAGTTTATTATATCTCATTGTTGTACAGCATTTCATTGTATGAAGATACCATCATTAATCTATTTTATTGCTAATAAGACCTTGACTTGCTTCTAGTTTGGCTCTATTACTAACTTCTTTGAACAGTATTGTATATATTTTTAGTGCACATATGGTTGCATTTTTGCTGGGTCTATCATTAGGAAAGGAATTGCCAGACCATAGAATTTCCCAAAAAAGCAGCAGCAATTTATACTCCAGTGTATAAGGGTTCAAATTACTCTACTTCCAAGCATTCAGTATCATCAGCATTTAATTTTAGCTCCTTGGGTAGCTGTGTGAGTACTACTCATTGTAGGTTTTTGGTTTGTTTACTTGCTTGTTTACTTTGTTAAAAAAAAATTACATTGGTTATCTGTTGCTGTGAAACAAATCACTGCAAACTTAGTGGCTTAAAACAACACAGTTTATGTGGGTTAGGAATCCAGATAAGTTTAACAGGGTTATCTGCTTTAAAAATCTGCCAAAAAAAGGTTTTAGTTCGGACTGGGTCTCTCCTGGAATCTAGACTGGGGTAGGATCTGCTTCCAAGCTCAAGTGGTTGATGGCAGAGGTTCTGTTCCTTGTAGGCTGTTGGCCAGAGACCATCTTCAGTTCCTTTCCCCGTGGGCCCCCCCAGTATAGCAACTGGCATCATCAGAGCCAGCAGGGCATAGAGTGAGCTAGCAAGAGGGAAGTTAAAAACTTGGAAATGAGATCACCTTAACATCAAGGTAGGTAGTGTGTTGATTAAAAACAAGTTTCTCAAGGAGAGAGGGTTGCTCGAGGCTGCCACTGCCAGTAGGTGGGATCACTGCAGGGGCATCTTAAACTTTGCTCACTGCATTGAATAAAATCGATGATACACAATAAACTGCACACATTTATAGGGTATGATTTCCTAAGTTTCGATACCCAGAAAAGCAACATGACAATAAAGGTAGCAAACGTACTCCTCACTCCCAAAATTTCTCTCATGTTCCTTTCTAATCCCTCCTCCCCACCGTTCCCCATCCCCATCCCCCCTTTCCCAAACACTGATCTCCTTTTTGTGACTATGGGCGAGTTTGAGTGCTCCAGAATTTTAAATAAATGGAATATTAGACCCTGTATTTATTTTTTGGCTTCTTTCTCTTTAATTATTTTGAAATTCATCCATGTTATTATATAAATAGTTCATTTCTTTCTATGACTAAGTAGTAGTTCTTTGCAGAGACATACCATAATTTGTTCATCCATTTACCTGTTGATAAACGTGGATTATTTCAGGGTTTTGGCTATGACACAAGTACTATGAACATTCATGGAGAAGTCTTGGCATCGACAAATGCTTTCATTCTCTTGAGCAAATACTTAGGAACAACATGCCTGGATCGTAAGGGAACTCTGTTTAGTATCTTGAGAAGCTACCAGCTTACTTTCCAAAGTTGTTGTATTAAATACATGTACATCCTATCACCAGTCTGGGAGTTCCTATTCCTCTGCAACCTCATCAACACTTGACGTGGTCAGTCTTTTCGAATGTTAGCCATTCTAGAGTCAGTGATTAGTGATTCAATCTCACTTTGATTTTCATATTTCCTAAATTACTAATGATTAGAGCCTCTCTCTGGTGCTTATTTGCCACCTGTATATTTTCTTTTGTAAGGTGTCTGTTAAAATCACTGATGTTCTTTTACTGAGTTTTTCATTTTATTCTTGTTTTAAATTTTATATATGTTCATTTATTTGTATCAGATATAAGCTTTGAAAATTATTTTTTCCCAGTTTTCCAGCCTTTATTATTATTATTATTATTTATTATTATTATTTAGACACAGTCTCACTCTGTTGCCCAGTCTGGAGTGCAGTGGCACAATCTCAAATCACTGCAACCTCCATTTCCTGGGTTCAAGCAATTCTTGTGCCTCAGCCTCCTGAGTAGCTGGAACTACAGGCAGGCACCACCACACCCAGGTAATTTTTATATTTTTAGTAGAGATGGGGTTTCACCATGTTGGCCAGGCTAGTCTTGAACTCCTGGCCTCAAATGACCCTCCTGCCTCAACCTCCCAAAGTGCTGGGATTACAGGCATGAGTCACCACACCCAACACTCCTTTCTTTTAATACTGTCTTTTGGAGGATAGAAGTTCTAAATTTTTTTTTGACCAAAAATCTGCCTTATTATTTTATTTGAAAACACAAGATGGCATATATTTTAGAAATATAACTTATAATGAAGTGGTTCTCAACTTGGAGTAATCCCTTTCCCAATTCACAGGACATTTAACAATGCCTGGAGAAATTCTGGGTATCACAACTATTGGCATCTACTGGATAGAGGCCAGGGATGCTGATAAACATTTTCCAATGCACACAGAAGTCCCCACACTCCACACAAAAAATAATTGCCTGCACCAAAATGTCAAAAGGGCCTAGAATGGGAAACACTTCTGTAGTGGAAGATTCCCCCTCCACCAACAAATTTCTGGAAGTTTTGTATTTCTCACCTGACCTGAAATTCATCAGTGTACATCAGTTTTAGTTGGCAAGGTACTCCAAGCTTAAGGCAGCTTAATTCAAATAGAGAATCAATTATGGACCAAGTTAGAGAGCTATTATTCATAGGTACAGTTTATAAGGGCTTCCTGACTGTCTCCTTCAGGAAATACAAAGTGATCTCATTAGCTCTTTCCATTAGATCCTGGGACCTGTTTTGGCTAAAACTTCTCATGCCCACACAGTAATAACATGGCCTGTTCTGGGGTGGGGGAGGTGGGAGGGACAGCACTAGGAGACATACCCAATGCAAATGATGAACCAATGGGTGCAGCACACCAGCATGGCACATGCACACACATGCGTCAACCCCACACGCCGTGCACATGCACCCCAGAACCCAAATAATTTAAAAAAAAACATGAAAGATGAAGCTGGCTTTACTCATTCACTACCAATAAACAAATGTAAACTTATATTCTTTTTCCATTCTAACAATCGCAATTACACTGTTGAATAAAAATCGAGTTTATTAAAGTAAACAAGCTTAAGAAGGTTCCTTATAACATTACTCTTTCCAACATCCTTAGGGATTCAAAATAACAGGTCATAGGGCATGAAAGGCAGGAGTGGAATCAATCTAGATAATGAAATAATCCGCTGTCACAATCAGGCTCCACTTTCCTCCTTTTATATTAACTCCCTACTGAGTATTACATTTCTTGAAATACTAGAAGTTGAGCTTTTAAAACGAAAAAAGGTACATCATTGTAAAGAAATAATAACTAATTCCAACGTCATTTCCTTAAAATTCTAACCAAAGGAGTAACCCATTTTAACCCACTCCAGTATTTGCTTCTAAAATGTTCTAAACAATGCTATTACCAATTCTTCTACTTCAAAAAAATTCTACTAAGGAACTATTTGCTATTTAAGTTTTTTTTTCTTTTTTCCTCATTTTGTTGTTGTTTGGTTTTGTTCCGATTTTTCCTTAAAAAGAGCCAAGACAAGCCCGAATTTAAATCTGTGTTTGGAAGAATTCCAGGACCTCAAAAGCAAATATTAGAAACCATGGAAAAGCCTGTCAGAATTTTTGCCGATAGAAAGGTTTAGGGAATAGGAAGTCATAAGAGCTTTTAAATTCGTTTTCTTTAGTCAGAAGACTAGAAGTACAAGGGTCAAGAGAGGCTGCCCTACCTGACATTCTTGCACTTGCTGTAAATAATAGTGACCTACCTGTAAATAATTTCCCCCATAATCCAGACATCTATACACTAACTTCAGTCATTGCTTTCTTTAGATGGGTTCCCTAAGAGTTAAGTGTGATCTGTGAATGGTAGTTGAGATAAAAACTAGAAACAAGGAAAAGAAACTGTCTTTTTTTTTTTTTAATACTTTAAGTTCTAGGGTACATGTGCATAACATGCAGGTTTGTTACACATGTATACATGTGCCATGTTGGTGCGCTGCACCAACTCATGATCCACACTAGGTATATCTCGAAATGCCATCCCTCCCCCCTCCCACCTCCCTACAACAGGACCCGGTGTGTGATGTTCCCCTTTCTGTGTCCAAGTGATCTCATTGTTCAATTCCCACCTATGAGCGAGAACATGCGGTGTTTGGTTTTCTGTTCTTGCGATAGTTTGCTGAGAATGATGGTTTCCAGCTGCATCCATGTCCCTACAAAGGATACCAACTCATCCTTTTTTATGGCTACATAGTATTCCATGGTGTATACGTGTCACATTTTCTTAATCCAATCTGTCACTGATGGACATTTGGGTTGATTCTAAGTCTTTGCTATTGTGAATAGTGCTGCAATAAACATATGTGTGCATGTGTCTTTATAGCAGCATGACTTATAATCCTTTGGGTA